>NW_015174881.1:91894-177688 GCF_001447785.1 Gekko japonicus | reverse complement strand
CCTACTCACAATACTCTCTACCACTGGAGGTTGTGGGCTCAGGATAGGATCTCTCCTTGGACTGGCCTCTGGCTCTGCTTCAGCCTCTCTCTCTTGCCCAAGAGAGCAGGGAAACTTCCATTCATTCCCCAATCCACCTGACTGTGGAGTGGCTGAATTTCTGTTGCCTCCCAGGATTCCCCCACATCTCCGGCTTGTGGCCTCAACAGGCTAGTCAGCACAGGCAGCAGGAGCCTTTCCTAACCTCCTGTAGGACAAAGACTGCCTCCTCCCTGGATGGTGTGGAGTCTATATTGATGCCATCCCACCCCTTGGGACAGTCCCTGTTTTCCCACACTTTTTGTCCTTGTGGCAGCTGGGAATTGTAGGCCAGCAGATGAGGAAGCCCCATTCAACCCAGTGAGAGATACCTCTGCAGGCCCCTCTCTGGAGCTATAGCTCAATTAAACCTTATGGGGGAACATTTTAAACAAACAACCACAGACAGCAGCCATCTTACAAACACAGGTAACTGCCAGTCTATGAGTGGTCTGAAATCACAGCTTCCACAGCAAGAATCAGGGTCTGGCAGACCCTGCTCTGAAGCGCTAACTGCTACACCTAGGGTAGCCAACCTCCAGGTGGAGCCTGAAGATCGCTGGGTATCACAACTGAACTCCAGACAACAGATCTCTTCCCCCCTGGAGAAAATAACTGCTTTGGACTGTGGCCTCTATGGCATTCTATTCAGCTGAGGTCTCTCCTCTCTCCTCCCCAAACTCTGGCTTCCTTACACTGGCTTCCTTAGACACAGAATAGCCAGGAATTTCCCAACCTGGAGCTGGCAACCCTAGTCAGGACTGGCCCCAATGAGTTCCTCACAACAGCCACTGAGGGAAAAGTTAGTCCCATGCAGGAGGCAAGCAGGAGAAGTGTCTTTGCCAGTCATTCTGACAGGGCACAGTGGCTGAGGGGGGAGTGGGCGGGGAAAACAGCAGACCCAGCACCTGGCCAATGGCACGTGAGTACTCTTGAGTGACTACTGATGGGCCAATGGCTGAGGGAGTGCATTGCACAGCCAATGGGAGAGCTGGAAAGTGCCACTTCACTTCACAATTATATATAAGGAGAGAGAATGGAAATTTCTACTGCAGTAAAATTATAGCATTTCAAATTAGGAGCATTCATGTTCCTCCTGGAACAAATAGGAGAAATTCACTCTACATAAAAATCATAATGGAAAGGGAAAAAGGGGGGAAAGATAGTTCAGTATCTCTGAACAAAAAATGCATGTAGTACCTTTTATTGAGACCAATGACAATGACACAAAGCTGTGCCACGTTTTGAGTTCTCCATAACTCTTCATCAGTCTGGATGATTAAAAGAAGGGATAAGAGAAATATGTTTCAGGCCTTGATGTATAACAGCAGACAAATGGGTTCATGCTTGAAACATCTCCACCCCTTCTATTTGATTTTAATTTTTTTTCATTTATGCCTTGCATTTTTCTCCTGCAGGATCTCAAAGAGGTTTATGTCATTGTTCTCTTCTCTATTAATTATAATAATCATCATCATATGGCAGTGTATGTCGTATAGTCAGGAGATCCTAGAATTGTCTGGCAGCTGGAAGTTCTAGCTCTGTTAGCATTATGTACCCCTACGTGGCAAACTAGACTTGTTTTTAAGGCAAGAGACATTTCAGAGGTGGTTTGCTATTGCCTGTCTCTGCATCACAGCCCTGATATTTCTTGGAGGTCGCTCATCCAAATACTAGCCAGGGTGGACCCCTGCTTAGCTTCTGAGATCTGACGAGATCAGGCTAGCCTAGGCTATCCAGGTCAGGCTCTTCTCTGTTGTATCCTCAGAACAACCCTGTGAGGTAGGCTAGGTTCTAGGAACTCCCAAAACAACATACTTGCAGGTTGTGTCAGCATGGTGGTTGTGTGCTCTGACCTTTTTATACTCTCTCTCTCTCTCTCTCTCTCTCTCTCTCTCTCTCTCTCTCTCTCTCTCTCAAGCAGGGAAGATGTGTGGATAGCCAGGATTATCATAAATGTTACCCTAATTGGTGGTCTCCAAATTAATTGGGGGAATTAGCATAATTAGAGACTAGTGAGAGAGGGTAACAAAGGGATCTCCACCAACATTTATGGGGATAATTCTCTTAATTGGGGATGATTCTCGAAATAAGCCAGGTGGGAGCAATGCTCCCTCTAAACTGTGGAGTCTTGTGAGCAAAAATTCCACTTTGTGAGCTACTGGTATTAATGTTGTGGGTGAGCAATTTGGCCACTGCATAAATTAGTTTGCTCTGGAGCCATCTTTCCTGAGCTAAGACAAAAATGTGTGAGCCGGAGGCTAAAATACTGTGAGCTAGCTCACACTAACTCAGCTTAGAGGGAACACTGGGCAGGAGTATAACCAGAAAGGTGTTTTGTTATAACAGAAGAAAAAGCAAAACATACATACAAAACACACAGGGAAACACACAAACGGTCTAAGAGGGAAATAAAAGAGAATAGTGGGGAAAGTGATTCAGGGAGGGTGATACTTACCAAGTCCTGGAGAAATGAGGTCCACAGAAGGCAGCAGGAGAAATGGCCAGCGTTTCCTGGAGAGAAGGATGAAACCCACAGAGAACAGGGGTGCAATGTTTACCCCTGAGAACATGGACACACTGCATGGGGCGGAGTGTGTCCAGTTATAGGAGAAATTAGCCCTAGGGTGGTCTGATGTGTGTGTCCCTACAACAATACCTTGATTGGATTTTCCAGGGTGAACAAAAATTTGGGGGAGTGTGTGACACTTTGCATAAGTTGGGCTACTGTTCTGTGATGAGATTGCATGATGTAAACTAAACATGTTAAAGTTCTCTGATGACCCTTGAATTCAGGATGGGAGAGGCTATTGGGTTGTATGAATAGCCTTTTAATTAAGGTGAATGGGCAAGTGGGGAAGGATGGGGTGAGGTCCAGGTAGGGTGTTGTCTTTCTGAGAAACTCATTGTTGAGATGACGTATTTTTTATTTATTTTATTTATTTATTATTTTGACTTTTACCCCACCCTTCCCGCCATAGCAGTATCTCTTTTAGGGTGGGGAGAAGAGCTATTAGCAAGTCAGTATCCTGAGTCACCTACCCAAAATAGTTTCCCAGGCTTGTCTCTGGCCAGCGTCCATTTTGTTTGTTTACAGACCATCTTGGTTCCATTTCTAGACCAGGCTGAACAATACACACATGATTTTGGGGGTGATAAATAAAGAGGGGTGTCTGGTTTCAAACTGCCCTTCTGCAGGAGGAGTCTGGCTGCTAACATAAATTGCTGACAGAATACTTAGCACAGGGGTGGCCAAACTTGCTTAATGTAAGAGCCACATAGAATAAACATCAGATATCTGAGAGCTGCAAGACATGAGCAAGGAAGGAAGGAAGAGAAGGAGAGAGAGAGAGAATGAATGGAGAGGGAGGGGGAAGGAAGGGAGAAAAAGAGAGGTGGAAAGAATGAAAGAAGTGGAAAGAAAGAAGGAGAGAGAGAAAGACAAACAGAAACAAAGAACGCAAACAGATGGGGAGGGAGGAAGAGAGAAAGAAACAAAGAAAGCAAATAGATGAGGGAGGGCAGTAAGGAAGGAAGAGAGAGAGAAAGAGAGACAAGAAGGAAGGAAGAGAGAGAGAAAGAGAGAGAGACAAGAAGGAAGAGAGAAAGAAAAGTGAAAAGAAAGAGGTGGAAAGAAAGCAAATATGGGAGGGAGGGAGGAAGAGGGAGAGAGAGAGAGAGAGAGAGAGAGACAGGTGGAAAGAAAGGAGCTTTTACTTGAAATGTGTTCTCCAACCCCCCCCTCCCCAATGCCAGCTGGCTTGGCTTGGAGAAGGGATTTAAAGAGACAAATGGTGAGATGGGAGATTGCACCCCCTTGCATATGACTCCTGCAAGTTCAGTGACACTGAGCGCAATTGGTTAGTGTGGAACAAGGAAGCAGGGGCGATTAAGTTGGCCTTCTCAACCTGGTGCCACTGGTTGGAGGGGGCGCGGGTGCCATTTGAAGTCTGGACCAATCATAAGAACTTGGAGGTATTGCGGATGCCCCGCAACCTTAATGCTAAGCAGTTGCGATGGACGGATTTCTTTTCCAAGTTCAATTTCACCCTCCACCATTTCCCGGACAAAGCCAACTCACTGGTGGATGCATTGTCCCGCCTACCTCAACAGGACAGTCAGCGTGAGGGCATGCTGGACTCAATGTTCACTCCCTCCTAGTTGGGGGAGACAGTCTTAACTCGCAGCCAGGCCTTGCCCCCTGATGTAGAGGGTGGTTGGGAAATGAAGTTCGCCTCCGCCCTCTCAGACTCTGATCGGAAAGAGCTGGAAAGGGAGGGGGAGGTAGAAGAAAGGGCAAATGGCTGTTGGTACCATGGACACAAACTCTTTGTTCCGGCTGCCTTGTGGGGGGAGGTTATGTCTGTGGTGCATGGCAGTAAACTAGTGGGGCACTTGGGCTTTGTGAAATCGTTGCACTTACTACAGCGCCAGTTCTGGTGGCCCGGAATGAGGAAGGATCGTTCCCTGTTTGTTCAGTCATCCCAGACATGCATCATGTGCAAGCCCCACCCGGGTAAGCCGCCTGGATTGTTGCGGCCCCTGCCCACCCCGGGACAGCCGTGGGAGGTGATCTCCATGGATTTTATCACTGATTTGCCCCCCAGCAAGGGGGAATACGATTCTATGGGTAATAGTGGATCTTTTTACCAAGCAATTCCATTTCATACTGTTTAAGTCTATGCCTACGGCACGCCTCCCCTGGCCAAGGCATTTCTCCAGCATGTTTTCAGGCTGCACACTTTGCCCCGCAAGATAATCTCCAACCGCGGTGCACAATTTATTTCTAAATTCTGGAAGGAGCTCATGGATCTAAATTCTGGAAGGAGCTCATGGATCTGTTGGAGGTAGAGCAGGGCCTGAGCAGTGCTTACCACCCAGAAACTGATGGACAAACAGAACGGGTGAATCAAATCTTGGAACAGTACCTCCATTGTTTCACAAACTATCAACAGGATGATTGGGAGGGGCTACTCCCTTTTGCTGAATTTTGTTATAATAATGCATGCCACTTGTCTATGGGGGTCTCCTCGTTCATGGCCCTATATGGATATGAGGCCCCGCCCCACCCCTTCTTGAAGGATGCTCCCCTGCCTGTTGGGGACGTGGGTGACTGGTGCCAGTGTTTGCGGGATGCCTGGCCAGTTCTGTGTAAAACTTTGGATAGGGCCAAAGATGCTTATAAACTGCAAGCTGACAAAAAACGGTATGAGGGCTGGAATATCCAGCCAGGGAAATCGGTCTATGTTTCCACTAAGAACATCCGGGGTCATCACCCTACTCGTAAATTGGGGTGGAAGTTTATCAGGTCTTTTCAGGTGTTGCGTAAGATCAATGATGTGACTGTTGAACTGGACTTGCCTAAAAATTTAAAGTTTTTACATCCAATTTTCCATTTCAGTCTCTTAAAATGGGATCCTGGGCCAAATGTTTGGAGACCTCAATGAGCACAGCCACCACCACCCCCTGATGGTGCAAGGCGAACCGCATTTTCAAGTTGCTGATATATTGGACTCTAAGCTTAAGCGTAATAAATTGTATTATTTAGTGGAATGGGTTGACTTTGGACCACAACATCGTGAATGGGTGGAGGTGGGCCCCTCGGCTTTTGCGCGAGTTCCATCTTCGTTTCCCGAAGAAACCGGGGGGAGGGGTTTTGGGAGGGCAGGATGTCAGTTAACACTGCCATGTCTCTGGAATGTGTGGGGAGAGATCCTCCTTCCTCAACCTGGTACACTAACGATGTCTCCTGTCTGGGTTGTTATCTGTTTATACTTTTCTGGCCTTGGGGTTCCAGCTGCTCCTGACCTGCTGGGAACAAATGGCTCCTATTTCGCCTGCTCACTTTTCTCCCGGTTGCGCGCAAAATGCACAATGCTTATTGGCTTTTGCTTGTAACGGGGTGGTGGTTTGAAACTACTATAACTTTGAGTGTCCTGCTGCTTTGGACCATTCCTGACAAAAAAAGTTCACAAGTCATAGTTCTGAACTACCAATAAACAGAATACTTCTTATGAAGCACTGTGTGGTGTGATCTGACTATAGAACCTGACAGAACCAAAGGTACAGAAAGGAGCTGCTGATACACAAATCTGCCTGTGTGCTCCCATTGCCAAATTGGAAACACACAGTTGGAGTCCAATGAGTTAGATGAATATCTGTTTAATGCATTGAATCAGGGAATCCAGGGTTGAGTGCCTTTGTACTTCAGCAATTCCAAAGCTGTATTCTAGCATAACCAGGAAGGGCAGAAGGTCTTATACCCCAAATGACATCACATATAATTTACACATTAAAGAATTTCTAATTGGTACCAAGCAGTTAACATTATACAAGCATCATTTGACTTTAAACCCTACTATTGGTCATGTATGTCAGTGACTGCATTTGCTTATCTGCTCTTCAGAGCAATGGGGACATTAGGGAACACTGAGATCCTTTCTGACCTTAGTGAAGCTAGTCCCTCTTTCCTTTGTTTTTGGGGAGCTAGGTGATAAGGGTTGTGATTCACATTCAACTTCACTCTTGATGTCCTTGCAGCTTCTTGAATACGCATTCCATTCTTATTGCATCCTAATTCTATCCCCTGAGGCCTCTTAATAATGCTTTCCCTTAATATACGGCTTTGTTTACCTTTACCTTTTTATACAAAAAGTATAGTTATAAAATATATATTCTGCTATAAGTTTCTCTAATCAGAAGAATCTAGATGACATACCAAGATCTGGATCTATTATCATTAAACTTTTGAAGGCACAGTGACAGCTGTTAGCATATAAACATGTCAGAGGAAATGTCAGAACCCACATTCAGAAATCACATTCATTTTCCCCTTGTCCTACACTGCCAAAGAGCAATTCTGCTTACACCTAGAGATGTGAAGGCTCAGAAAACATAATTTCCCATGGAGTTTCCCCCTCCTTTCTCAATAGAAAAAATGGAAAATTTGGAGAGCTCAATTAATTTCAGGAAATATTTTCTTTTAGGGAATAAGATAAATAATTTTTGAGACTCACTCAAAATATATAGTACATCAACTTTTATCTAAAATTAGAATTTAAGTAATGGTAATTCCTGCATATACTGTAGACAATTACAATATTTTAAAGGATATATTTATTGTTTACACTAGACTAATTTGTCCACAATTAATATACTATAATCTGTACGTTAAGGTACTATTGGAGTTAAGTATTTCAAAGTTAAACCATTTAACTTGATATCCAAATATGCTGCTATTATGATGGTGAGATTGTTTCTGTGCAACAGACACTTCTTTTTGCTTACTATTTCTCAACTTTTATTTGTTCCTATCTCTCAGAGGTCTTGCCAGTTCTGGGTTGGAAAATACCTGAAGATTTTGGGGGTGGAGCCTGAGGAGGGCAGGGCTTGTGGAGGGATTTCAGTGGAGTATAATTCCATAGAGTCTACCTTCCGAAGCGGCCATTTTCTTTAGGTGAACTGATTTCTGTCACCGGGAGATCAGTTGTAATCCCAAGAGATCTCCAGCCACCACCTGAACATTGGCAACTGTACTCAGAGGGCAGAAACAAAAATATACGTGTTAAGATACTATATAGCAGGTATATCCAACAGGTAGATCATGATCTACCAGTAGATCGCGGAGGGGTCAGAGGTAGATCACCAGCCCCACTTGGTCTCCTGGTTTTGGTAAAAAATGTTCGCAGTTCTTTCTGGATCTTCGTCTCTCTGTTTTGTTTTTGCTTATTTTGCTTACCAGTAAATGACAGAAGGTGCATTATAAATGGGGGGGGGGGGCGCGGGGGAACCCAACTTTAGTGGGTTAAAATCTAATTTGAAACTAATTTGAAACTTTATTTTCATGGTGGTAGATCACTGGCACTTTTGGCCAGAAAAAATAGATCACTATCTGTTCGAAGTTGGACATGCCGGCTATATAGGATGTAGCACTTTGAAATTCTCACTGTCCTTAGTATTTGGTGTATTTGCAATTTTGCATGTAAAATATTGCTTGTCAAAAAGCCTAAGGCAATATACCTAGATTATATATTCTAAATGTCATAAATATGTTAAATTGTAATTATGCATTTAATGTTGTTAAATTAGTAAAGTAAATTAGGCCTAATTTTTTAAAAAATTATTGCATATACCATATTTCCAATTCTTCAAAACTACTGTTTCTAAATAGCTTCAACATTTCTAGCAATCTTATACCTCATATAATACTAGAACAAGGCTTGACAAATCTTAGGCACCAGGTTACCATGGAGCCTAGAAATTTTATTGCGGCACCTAGTGTTTTTGTGGTAGCAATAATTAGAAAATATGGTCATACATAACTTTGAAAGCTGAAATATGAGTCTGGCTCCTAAATTTTTGAGCTGGCTTCTAGACTCAAAGAAAAAATTACTCAATTGGCTTTTAATCTCCTTTTTTTCCTTGATTACTGGTGCAGCCCTTTTGTTTTTCACACTTTTTTGTTTGGACCTGTGAGACTATCCTCCCTGCAAAAGCTAAATGTTTGCTTAAAATATTTGTATTCCACTTCTCAGTTTAAGAAGACTGATGGCTATAGTTGAAATGTGATTTGATAGTTTATCTAGATAAGCCATCACACAGCTACCGTACCTCAATTTTTCTCTGTTGTTGCCTTATCTCTGAAGCCACTGGGAATGGGAATTTCAGACAGTGTTTGTTTCCTGATAGCCTGTAAGCCAGTGCTTCTGTTTTAGAAGAGAGGAAGGGAGAGTTGGAGAGCAAAGGAATGAGAAGGGGAAATGGGGGAAAGGAGAAAGAAATAGCAAAGAAGAGCAGGCAAACCTTTCTACAGAAAAATAAGAGACCAGAAATGCTTCACTCAATGCCAGGCAGCAACTTGAAGTAGGGGGGAGAAAGAGGAGGGAAAGGGGGAATAAGCTCTTTTTGGTGGATCAGTTCTTGCAGGTTCTGCACTATGGAACTGGGCCCAGCCCAGCCTCTAGCACTGTACATGTTGACCAGATATTTCCCAAGGAGAGGCTGCCAGGGTTAGGGAAGGAAGCAAAGCTGAAGATGAGGGGGGGCAGATAAAGGTAGGTTGGGTGGTGGGTGGGAAGGAGAGAAGGAGGGAGGAAAAGCCTGTGGGTGAAGGGAAAGAACAGTGGTAGAGCATCTGCTTGGCTTGCAGAAGGTCCCAAATTCAATCTCTGGCATCTCTAGTTAAGGATCAGGTAGGAGGATGCAGGTGGCAGGGCAGCAGGCGGCGAGCTGAAAGAGGTGTCATGACACCTCTTTCTGCTGACTGCCCACTGCCCTGCCTGCCTGCCTCCTTGGCTCTCCTAGCAGCAGCAAGGTGGCTGAGCTGGCTGGCGCAGGTGGGGGTGGCCTAGCAGGTGCCTCACTGCACCTGCGCCAGCCAGCCTAGCCACTACACTGGCTTTTCCTGCTGCAGCCATGCAGGAAGCACCAGGGAGAGCTGCAGCACACCGGGGGTGGGTGGGGGTAGGTCTGTCATCCTCCCAGGCATCCGTGGGGGCACCGCCTCTAAAGGCCTCCCCCAGTGGCTACGGGCCTAGCTTTCAGGAAAAGGAAAGAGGAAATAGTGAGGGAAAGGAAAATGGAATGTCCCCTGCAAGTACTTGCAGGTCCACCGCTTGTCTCATAAATAGTGGCAATGTAGCATTGTGGTTGGAGTGCAGGGCAGGATCTTAGTACTACTCACCTATTGGGGTGGCTGTCCTTCTCCATGCCACTTTTAATTTTATGAACCTTGATTATGTTCTTCCATGTACTTATGCATATCATCTTGTAAAACTGTCACAGTATTGCTGTCAATACCACTGGTTAAATATTGCTTCGGAATTACTTCAGAGCTGAGTTTGAACAACTGTGGAAAACAATAGCAAAATGTTTGGCATGCTGCAGGCCTGAGAGCAATGAGATTTTTTAAATTTGTCTTTGGGAGGGGCCATAGCGAACCTGGAGGCACCATCTTTTAAAAAAAATCTTCTTCTCCCTCTCTTAATATCTAGGGGCAGAGTTTATGTTGGATTACCATAGCGAGTAAAATTTGGCTTGCTAACATCAAGATATTAAATTCTTTCATCTCTTGCTATTTTCAAGAAATGAGGTCCTGTTGCACAGGGTACAGTTTCAAGCAGAAGGAAGATAAATTGTTCTATTTTTCCTCTTAAGGAGATGGTTTCTAAAAACAGAGCACACTGAAGCTCCTGCAAACAAAAGAATTCCTAAGATCCATGTCTGCCATTGTCCTTTTCTCCATATCTGTATTTTTGCTTCTTTCCCGGTTGATTTTGCATGTCTCTGTAATTTAAACACACTGAAATTTACTGTTCTTGTCTGTTCTTCATAAAAGTTGTAATTCATTTCTTCCCTCCTTGCACCTGAAACTAGCATCCTCAATATCTGGTTCCCTGAACAATGGGATCCTGGCAGTTTGTCACCATGAGATCTATTTCATTTTTTGTTGTCACTGTCTTGCAAAACACCTTTTAAAATGGCAAAGAATACTTGTTGTTCTGTAAAATGCCAGTCGTTACCTCATTGACCTGGATTTTCATCATCCTTGCAACATAATCCTGGAGTACTTCCATGGCTTGGATTGCCATGGAATTGGATGCAAATTGTTGCATAATAAGACCAAACTTTTTTAAAAAATATCTTGGCCCATTATGCACACACATCTTACTGCAGATATTCAGAGCAGTAAGCCTTTAATCTTGACTTTGGACTCTGCGCCCACCTTACGCACCATTCTTTTTCCTCCGGTGTATTTATTCTGCAGCTACAGTTTTAAAAAAACTTTTCTAAATCAGGGTGGAACGTCACTTGTGATGTGGGGGGGGTGATGTCCAAAGTTTTTTTTAAAAAAAATTATTTATTTTATTAGATTTATATACCGCATTCCCCAGATGGGCTCAGGGCGGTGTACAGCAGTTAAATAATACACTTAAATGTTTTAAAATAACAATTTATATATAAATATGAAATACCATGTAGTCATAAAACAATCAGATGACCAATTATGCAAATTCCCTATCGCAGCTGCTCAATAGTGTCCAGCAAGCACCTTTCATTTGAATCCTCATGGTTCAGGTTTTGTGCATGCATTTAGTGTTAGGTCATTGAATGGAAAGGAACAGAAAGGAACTCAGGCAAAGAGGGGAAAACCCACTGTTGAAATTGACCAAATTTTTCCTGAAACTGACAAGGAGCTATGAAGCCCCGTCTTCCATATTGCTGAACACTAGGGGATTCTCTGCTGTGTTATCAGCTACTGTGAAAAATGGGAAAGAGGCACACAATCTCATAATATGAGGGAACATGTTGAGTGTACAGAATGCATGGTAGAACCCACTGACACTGGTACTGCAAGCTGTGATAATTGGCAATGTGTGTGTTAGCGCATGCGTAATGTCAGCTGCAACTCCACCATGCTTTGCACAGGACAGCAGTTTGTATGGGGGAGGAGTCCTCTGGCAGAAGCTCAGAAGAGCTTTTTTTAGTCTTCTGCCACTAAATTGAAAAAAAAAATGGGGGAGTATTTTTGCTGATGCCCTAGTGCAGCAGCTACATAGTAACACCAATTTCCTGCCCTTCCTTGCAAATTTGCATAACTTTCTCTTTGTGGTTCTTTAATTTGATCCTGCACACTGATCATGATCATGGCAGTTTTTTAAAGCCTGTCCTGTGCAGATTGCACTATTCTTCCTAATGGATTGATTCCAAGCAGTTCTAAAGTTCAGTGGATCCCAGAAGGTCCATATGGTTCAGCTGCCATTTTAATGTTAGGCTTCCACAGACTGCCAAAATGGTTCCCCCACAAAACTTTGTTCACTAAAAATGAAAATGAAAAATGTTTTCAAACCTGTAGGCTTCCCATCCCAGTCTCTCTCTCTCTTTACATTTCACATCAATTTCATTCTGCAGTGACAACCCCCCTGCCTTATTTTGTTTGCATGTAGCTCTGAAATCTTTTTTTTTTTTGGCACTGGGGTCCAGTGTTCCCTTTGTTTTTTAGCCTCCAGCTCACAGATTTTTGTCTTAGCTCAGGAAGGATGACTCCAGAGCAAACTAATTTGTGCAGTAGCCAAATTGCCCACTCAAAACATTGATGCCAGTAGCTCCACAAAGTAGAATTTTTGCTCAGAAGACTCCACAGCTTAGAGGGAGCATTGCTGGGGATGCTGCTGTTTGCCTCCACTCCAATCCCCATTCCAAGTCAATATCAGCAGGGAAGTAAACCTTGCTCAGCTCCTTTTAAACTTTCCCCCATTGTTTTAATTTTTTTATTCAGCAAGCTGAGACTAGTGATAGTCTCATATCACTTGTCAAAAAAAAATTAAAATTAAAAAATTAGGGGATGGTGGAGCTTGTACACCAATGAAGGGGGGGGAGGATGGTGGAAGGTGCAGAGTGGGTGGAATGACCTTGATGTGGGCGGGGAGTGAGGTGTAGTAAAACAGTGTGTGTGGGGGGACCAAGGGAATCTGTATGCTTTTGGATTACCTTTGGCTTGGAAGTGAAACAAGGGGGAAATCGACACAAAAGCACTCTCAGAAAATCCGGGGAAACAATGACCAGAAAGCGAACTGAGCGCTGAAGGGAGGAAAATCAATGCAAAACAACAAAGGCCCCGGTCACACGGGAGGTTTTGGCCCGGAAGAGGGACAGATCGTGGGCACAGTAAACAGGCGAGATCCCACCGCAACATCTGGGAATCGGTGCGCACCCATCCCTTCAGAACGAAAATGCGGTGCAAAAAAGAACCTACTAACTGGTAGGACTTACCTGAAGCACCGCAGCAAGCCCAGCCGTGAGATCGCCGGCACGCTCATCTGCAGGAGCAATCGAGGCTCCCGGCCGAACTGCACACGTGCACACGTGCGCAGTTCAGCTGCCTCGCTCTCCTTTCAGTGGCTTCCCCCTAGCATCTGATCATGCCGGGGAGGAACTGCGCGGCGGCTCAGGGGATCTGTGTGATCCCGCCGCCGCGTGTCTCTTTTGGTGTGGCTTTCAAAAGCTGCACTTTGGCCGTACTCCTCCCCCCTCCCCCGTGTGGCAGGGGCCAAAGAAAATCCAAAGGACATGCACGGTGAAAGCGAGGAAAAACACCCATGCGTAATAGACCTCAGCTTGTCATGAACAGAGAATCACTATTCACTATCACACTGAAGCACAGACTTTTTGGATGCCATGATGGACAAGAGGCTATCCTGCCCCTAAAGGGAAAAACAACCACTCAGCTGAGCCTATCAGAGTACTGCTCTAGCATCCAATCACCTTTCAGAGAGGTATGTGAATGCTGGAGGGAAGCACAGTAGGAGTTAATTTGAGTCTGCTTCAGGGATAGTACAGTGATAGTTTTGGATCTGCTTCAGTAAAAGAGCAGAGAGTTGGAAGGGTAGCTCTGCCTGGTAGCGTGGCTGGGTGGTTTAATTCTACTCTGGGAGAACCTGGTTGTTAGGCCTGTTTCTCCTGTTGAGCAGACTTTGTACCATTTAGTCTGACTCTTGAGAAAGGGCAGGCTGGAGTGGGAGGAATCTTGAGTGTGTGAGAGGATCCAGCTTAGTGGCTAGTCAGTAGAAGCCTAAAAACATAAGAAGAGCCATGCTAGATCAGACCAAAAACCCATCAAGTCCAGCACTGTGTTCACAGTGGCCAACCAGCTACCTTTAAGAAACCCACAAACATGAAGACTGCAACAGCATTATCCTGCCTGTGCTCCCCAGCAACTGATTTAAAGAGGCATACTACCTCTGGTACTGGAGGGAGTAGATATCTGTCATGATTAGTAGCCAATAATAGCCCAGTCATCCATGAATTTGTCCACTCTCCTTTTCAAGGCTTCCAAGTTGGTAGCCAGGACCACATCCTGGGGCAGCAAGTCCACAAATTAACAATACACTGTATGAAGAAATGCTTCCTTTTGTCTGTCCTGAATGTCCCACCCTTCAGCTTCAGTGGATGACCCCAACAATGTCAGCAAGGCAGAGCATTCACATTTCCAGTTGGTGAAGGAATTCAGGTGTAGGAACATATAGATGACAGCTACAAACAATAAACTGTGCACATTCATACTCTTTGAAGTTAAAGATCCTCAAAAGCCCTGATTGTACTTATTCGGTCCTTTTTATCCCACTCATCCTCCAAAGATGTATGGGTGGTGTACATTGTTATGCTCCCCCATTTTAACCTGACAACAACCCTGTGAGATAGGTTAGACAGAGACAGAATGACAGGCCCAACATCACCCAGCAACCTTCATGGCACAGTGGGGATTTGAACCCAGGTGTCATTTTAACCACTGCCCCGCATGGAATCTTTTCTGTGCTCTCTAGGATTACTAGGTTTCCTCTGTCAGCCCTGACACCTTAAGGTAACCAGGACCCAGCAATTTAGATAACATAAAGACCAAAAATATTGCTGCACAAGTTCATATGCTTACAAAACTAACAATAATGACATTTTAATATTTCAGCAAAACAGTAACATCAAAAGACCGAAGTCTTCAAACTACGGAAGCAAGGACGAACTTTCTCGAGCTTGACAGTCCGTTTCGACCTGAGTCTTTATCAAACGTCAGTTTGTGTTGTTATTTCTTCAAAGCATGAGTTTCCAAAATATGTGCATCAATTCAAAAGTGGTTAATAATAGCTCTAGTATGTAACAGTTCCATCCAAAATATGTGCATCAATTCAAAAGTGGTTAATAATAGCTCTAGTATGTAACAGTTTTGAACTGTCAAGCTCGAGAAAGTTCGTCCTTGCTTCCGCAGTTTGAAGACTTCGGTCTTTTGATGTTACTGTTTTGCTGAAATATTAAAATGTCATTATTATTAGTTTTGTAAGCATATGAACTTGTGCAGCAATATTTTTAGCCCTGACACCTTGTCATTTCCTCTCTCACTGTAGCTCCTTTTATAGCTGCATATTAAAATCTTCCGTCTGTAACAAAGTATGTCAGCAAGTTGCCCCCACACCTTCTTCTTGCCTGCTTTCTTAGAATTAAAGATGCTGCCCAGCAAACCCTCTGCTGAATTAGTATGCAATACTTCCTACTCTTTGATTCTATGCTGTCTCCTCTCTGATTATCCATGCAATACATGAGGTAGTTAATACAGGCTTTGTATTCTTTCCAGTGTCCTCTTGGTTTCCTTTGAAAATTACCAAGACACTGTTCAATTCTGATCAGGAACTACTGATTACATTAAGAGTATTGATATGTCCAGCATTGGGGTGGCAGGATTGGCTTATTTATTTATTTACTTCATTTATTACCCTGCATTTCTTCGCAATGGGGACCAGGAGCAGTTTACATTGTTCTTTTCCACTTTAAAAGTGGCTTTAATACACTTGGTAGACTATTAGCATAATGCCTCTCCTCAAAACATCTTGATGTCTTTAGGTTCTGGCAAAATAAAGATTCTTGTTTAAGGAGCATGGTTTGCCATATTACTCAGAATATTGTTCTAAAGTTCCAAGTAGCCTTGTTGGTCCACAGAAAATTCCAAAAACCAAAATCTGGGTAACACCATTTATTTAGATCAACCAAAATGTCATAAAACAGCATGCAAGCTTTCAGGTGCTCCAGAACTCTCTTAACATCCAACCTGATGAAAAACTTTGGAGAGAAGACGGTGGTCATAAGGCCAGGATACCACATCCAGCCAGTGCCTCTATGCCACTAGAGTCTTTTTATTTTTTTTAAAATCAGCAGTTGAATATTATTATAGCATTACAGCAATCTGTATATCAGGTTTTCGTAGTTCCCAGCTTTCATTTTATATTGACTCCCCCACAGACAAAAATCATCTGTAATCCCTTTTGTAGTGGAGTTATAACTTCTTATAGCTCCACTATTGAAGTGGCTAGAGACTAACAATATTCTATTGCTGATTAAAACAAAAATTTAAAAGTACCTTCCTACTGGAGCCGGGGGCATGGGTAGAAATGGCCATGATATGTACAGGAGCAGGAAACATGTCTGAACTTTCCTACTGGCATGGCAGCCACACTGGCTGGCTTTGTTGTAGTCTTTTCCAAAACTTGGCAGCAAGTTAGGTTAGGGAAAAGTCAGGGAAACCCTGGCAGGAATACAAATGCACCATGATGCTGTGGGAAAGCAAGAAAAGCCCTCCTCCTGTCAGTATTAAACCTGGGGCAAATAACTGGTGTGGAAACAGCCCATGACTCTCCAAACAGGAACAGACTAATGGCCTCAAGATCATGGCCTGAAATAGTCTCCCCCTGCATTAAAAAAAATCTGCTCTGATGTAGAGCTCTAGAGTTCTCAGAAGTTTGCATGTTGTTTTTATTAATCTTAATAGAGGGTATTACATGGAATTTGTTTTTAATTCTTAGAAGGCAGCCAGATGACAATATGCTTTGGCACAGAGTTTGGCCTTTGAGCTGCTAGTGTATTCTAACCGAATAAAGAGTCTAATAGGAACACTGGCCAATTATAATTATGGGTGGCAGCCTTTGTGCCAAGAGAAAATTGTGATGCATCAAGCCTGCGTTCCATACAGGCTTTGAAAATGTTAAAAATGGCCATCACTAAAGACATTAGTTAGAGCAGGGATGTCAAACATGCAGCCTGGGGGCTGGATCAGGCCCCCAGAGGGCTTCTATCAGGCCTGCAGTGGACCAAGAGGTGTCAGTTATCAGATACTGTTATATAAACAAAATACTGCAAGAGTGCTAATGTTTTAAGCATGTTTTTATTTTAAGTAAAAAAAAACTTATGTGTTTGTGTCCTTTATAAAGTTTTTATCTCTGCTACCTGGCATTACATTTTATAACACACATGGCCTGGCCCAACAAGGTCTCATTTATGCCAGATGCAGCTCTCATAACGAATGAGTACGACACCCCTGAGTTAGAGGGTCTACAATTTGTTCTTTAGCATAATTTTCCTGTGTTGTCTGCCATAAAGAGGGCTGTACGTTTGCTGACGCAACTGCCCCAAATCCTTAGTTTCACACCAAGGAAAATAATTATCAAGTTTAAGAATATGTGATTAACTTATTCATGGGGAAAAATAACTGACAGAGTTTGGGAGGAAAAGTTGTCTAGGCTGCAGTAAGGAGGGTTCATTTAACTGAGGTTGGTGAATTGAACTGTTAAGGAAAATAGAATGTTAGTCATGGAAAACAGAAAAGAGTTTTGATGAAACAGTGAAAATCTGCTTTTTAAAAGGAGTTCTTTAGATCTTGGACTATTCTAAATGTGAGTGAAAATCAAAAATGTAGTGTCCAAAATATTTGCTGTCCTCATCCATTGAACGGTATATTAAACTAAGGATTCTAACTATCCTACTTCCCTCAAAAATAAAGTTCTAAGATTTTTGTCTTCTTCTCCTTTCTACCTACAGATGATTTCTGATTAAGTTTAGTCTAATCACTTGTCCTAATTTGAATTTAAGTATGTAGGTAGGGAGAAAATAGACAAAATAGTTCATCTTTGTGGTTTCTGTGCAGGCACACATATGACTGCATGATTGCAGGCCAGCCACAAAGAGGAACTTCCAAGCTTTTGAAGAAGTTTCTAGGCTCTGGATTGCTCCCCTTCCCCTCTGTCTATATGGATTCCTTTTCCCACTCAAACGGTCATGTGACAGGTGGGGTGAGCACTGTTTCCCTCGGTTCTCCTCTTGCTGCCATAAGGAGAGGAAGTGCTTCTTTCTAGCTGCTCTGTGGGGCCTCAGGATCAAAACAGAAAGAGTATTTTCCATGGAGTATTCCAAATAATATCCACCTACAAATCGGTAGGATGGCTTTTTATGAAATGCGGGCAGTGTGAAGCAAAAATGGCACAGAATGATGATCATTCTTCTTGCCTCCTATGTCTGAGAGAGGGCCACAACACAGCCACGTGCCCAGCTTGTAAGCCCTTTACTCCCAAGGCACACAAACGAAGAGTGGCAAGGCTCAAAGCTGTGCTTTGGGTAAAAGACCTGGGTTGTGACCCAACATGTGTAATATAGTCCTTTAAATAAGCTGGGGGTCGGCACTCTCTGAGGGAACGCCAGGGGGTTGGGACCAGGTCACTAACTACAAGTTCCGGTTGCTTATCTGTGACCTGGGGCTGGGGCGTTTGTGGTGGTGGTTGAAGTGTCTCCGGTTCCCTAGTTTCTGGGGTTGGCTCCTCTGAATAGGCCTCCTTGGTGCTCGGGGTTTCGGGCTGACTACTAGGCTCAGGGATGTATGCGCCAGTTCCTGCTGCCAACTGTGCTGGTTCACCCGCCTCTGGAAGCTGTCGCCGCCTCAGTTGGTCCACGTGCTTCTTTAAGAGCCTGCCTTCGTCTGTTGATACTTCATAAGACACCGGGCCCATGACTTTGATCACTCGTCCAGCCACCCAGGGGTTTCCCGTCCCATAGTTCCGGATGAACACCGGGTCCCCGGGGAAGAACCCTCTCGGAGCCTCTCACTGTTCCACCATCCTCTTGGAGTCCGGTGCCCGGTCCGGGTGTAGCCGATCCGACAGGGTTGCGGGTCTTCGGCCCATCAATAATTCTGGGTCAGGAGGAAATGGGCTAGCCGGAACTCCCAGTCCCCGTCTGTTATCCTGCTGAGGGCTTCTTTCGCGGTCCTTACCATCCTCTCAGCCTTGCCGTTGGTTGTGGGGTGGAAGGGCGCATATCGGACATGCCAAACCAAGTTCCTCTGGAGGAATTCCTGGAACTCCGCTGACGTGAAGGCGGCCCCGTTGTCGGAGACTATCGTGTCCGGTAGGCCGTGTGTGGCAAAGATCCAGCGGAGGGACCTGATCACGGTCTAAGTAGAAGTTGTGGACACGGGACTGATCTCCAGCCGTTTCGAGTAGGAGTCAACCGTTACTAAGAACAACAGTCCCTGGAATGTTCCAGCAAAATCAATATGAAGCCGGGACCATGGTTTACAGGTTGACTCCCACGGCTGTGGAGGTGCGCTTGGTGGGTTAGGTTGCACTTGCTGGCAGGTTTGGCACCTCCAGACCCAGGACTGTATCTCAGCATCGATACCCGGCCACCACACATAGCTCCGGGCTAGTGCCTTCATTCTTACAATGCCAGGATGCGCCTCGTGGAGTGCCGTGAGTGGCCACTGTCACAGGCTGCTGGGGACCACGACTTGGTCCCCCCACAGGAGACACCCCTTAAGGGCCGAGAGTTCATCCTTCCTGGTAGTGAAAGCTGCAAATTCGGGGCCCGGGGACAACGTAGGCCAACCCCTCACCACCCAGCCCAAGACCCGGGAGAGGAAGGGGTCGCGGGCTGACTTGGCAGCGATGTCGGCAGCTTGCAGAGGAGGCTCTAGAAGACTTTCGACAAGCAGGACCCCTAGCGCAGGAGCGGGATCGGCGTCAGTGACTGGCAGCGGTAGCCGGCTCAGTGCATCGGCATGGCCCATCGCCTTGCCCGGCTGGTGTTCCAGGCGGTACTGGTAGCCAGCCAGAAAAAGGGACCACCTGAGGACCTGGGGTGACATGACTTGGGGTGTTTGCTTGTCGGCAGCTAAGAGACCTAAGAGGGGCTTATGGTCCATAGCAATTGTGAAAGGGCACCCGTAAACAAAGTTGTGAAACTTCTTGACCCCAGCAACGATCGCCAACCCCTCCCTGTTGATTTGCGCATAGTTGCGCTCCGTGACCGTTAAGGTTCTGGAGTAATAGGCCACGGGAACCTCATGGCCATTAGGGAGGACGTGGCCCAGCACTGCGCCGACGCCGTAGGGAGAGGCGTCACATGCAAGTACAACTGGTAGGGATTCATCAAAGTGGGCCAGCACGTCGTTTGAAATTAAAAGCGCTTTCACCCCCCTGAACGCTGCCGCTTCCCTAGGGCCCCAGGACCAAAGAACCGACTTATCCAGGAGCCGGTGTAGGGGCTCTGCTACAGCAGCCTTGTGTGGCAAAAAGGCGTGATAAAAGTTTATGAGTCCCAAGAATGCCTGTAGTTCTGCTTTACATGTGGGTGCGGGAGCCTCCACGATGGCCTTCACTTTGTCTTTATCTGGATGAAGGCCGGAAGCATCTACCCTGAACCCCAGGAAGTCCACTTCAGAAACCCCAAGGAGGCATTTCTCTCATTTCACCTTGAGGCCAGCCAAGTTAAAACGTTGCAGGACAGTGCGGAGGCGGGAGGCGAAGTCGTCAGGGGTGCTGCGGCAATCAAGACGTCGTCAAAGAATGGTGTCACTCCAGGGATTCCTTTTAACAATGAATCCATTAATTGTTGGAAAATCTCCAGGGCTACGCTCACGCCGAATTGTAACCTCTTTACATTAAAGGCCCCCCTGTGGGTGACTATCGTTTGCGCCATGGCCTCGTCTACCAGCAACTGTTGATAGGCTTGCACCAGATCAAGTTTCCCGAAAATCTTAGCTCCCGCCAGAGAGGCCAGAACATGATGATGACCGGGACCAGATAGGAGTGGTCGTGAAGGGCCTTATTAATTGTTCATTTATAGTCCGCACAGATGCGGACTTCACCATTGGGCTTAAGGGGGGTTACAATAGACGTTTCCCATATGGCATGTGAAACAGGCTCCAAGACCCCTTGCGCTACCAAATGGTCCAGCTTTGCATCAATTTTTGGTCGTATGGCTGTGCAGAAACGCATGCGGATAGGAGCCACTGCAAAATCCCTAGAATCACATTTATTCACTCCCCTGACCATGATGCCCAGCGGCACAAACCAGGCCTGGCCCAGCAGACTGACCAGATTCCCCTCCACCACAATCAAGTCCAACAGTCCCTCGAAACCCTGGTACTGTACCCTGAAAGTCCCCACCCCCCTGATAGGAACTGGGTTCCTTTGGAAGTCCACCAAACTCAAAGGGGGTGGGCATAAGCAGGGTCCCCCCCCTTAGGGCAAAGTCTGTGTAGCGTGTCCACCAAAATGATAGACACTGCCGACCCCGAGTCCACTAACATTGGGCAGGGGCACCCCTCGATCTGGACCATTACTTGGATCTTCGGGGTATCCGATAAATTAGGGAGGTGTAGTACCTGGAGGAATGGACGGTCTGTGAGGAGGTAGAGGTCAGAAGTTTCTGGTGCCATCTTGTAGGTGGTGGCGGCCTGGCGGCGCGACTGAGCTGGAGGCTGCTGGTGTCGGCTTCCCTTGGACTGGCAGACACGAGCGAGATGACCCTGTTTCCCACACACAGGTGTGGCACGTCGTGTCGTGGAATCAGCATGACTTATGCTTGTGTGTCTCTCCGCAGCTTGCGCATGAGGAATGGCCGGCGGGCTTTCCAGTGGACCCGGATGCAGCAGGTCCCGTTGGCTTTCGGCGAGGGGGCAGGCAGACGAGACGGATGTCCTCCTCATCAGAGTTCTTGGGGGCTGAGTCAGGGAGTACTAGATGAGATGCCGGCGGGGGTACAGTTGCGGTGCGAGGCCTCGTGGGCGATGGCGAGTTGGAGAGCCTCATCGATCTTGATGTTGGCAGTACCGATCATCTTCCTCCGCAACTTTAGGTCACTGATGCCCCACACAAATTGCGTTAATAGGTTCTCCTCCACCTTGGTGAAGGCAGAGTCCATGGCCAGCTGGCGCAGGGCTGCCATGAAAGTGGCGGCCGACTCACTCGGTTTCTGGACGCGGCCCTGGAACTCGATCCACCTGGCGAGCATAGTAGGCCGGGGCATGAGGTACTTCGTCAGGGCATCTATTATTTCCTCATACGAGCACTCAAGGATCACCCGGGGTGCGAGGAGGCTGTTTGCGAGGTGGACTGTGATCACGCCACAGGAGCTGAGAAGAAAGGTCCGTTGTTTGCCTGTATCTGTTACTTCATTGTAGGCGAGGTGGCAAGTCAGTTGGTCCGTCCATAAGTCCCAGAGTTCGGAATGGGCTGGATCGAAGATCTCCAAGTTCCCCTGAGCAGAGGCCATGGCTTAGCGGGGAGCGGTGTTCCTTGACATGGTGCGGTGCTGCTTGAGAGCGATGCGGGTCGCGTTGGTGTTGGCTGGAACGAAGCTCGGTGCTGTGCTGGGACACAAGCCAGGCCTGGCTCAGCGAGATCCCATCTTCGTCGCCACTGAAAAGTACTGGGTTTGCAGCATGGAGGACTTGGACGACGACATGCGTTTGCACACGTTTATCGTACTTAACATCGAACTGCAAAACGGCCCTGCAAGGCCAACTATATACACACGCACCCAGCACACCCACAGTCCCATTGGGGGGTTTGAATTTCCCGCCATAGTTCGTATTGGTCCGTGCTGGGGGAACTAGGATCTTCAGTTCCTATTGTCTTGAGGAGCTAAGCTCCTGCCTGTAGCCGCGGGCCCCTGCTGGCAGATCGCGTACATAACAGACGGATAAGGGAACAAGGGCCCATTTGGTGGCTTCGGCACTAACACCTTCTTTATCAGAGTCACAATCCCATGCATCTGCTCTGAGATTGCAGTCAGAACTGCCAACAAAAAAGGCTAAAATGAGGGCTAAATGCTTGCAGCGAAACAGCCTTAGGTGGTTACTGTCGACCCGACATCATACAGGTTCCCCTTAGAACTGACAATCCTCATCACCACAACACTCCCCGACTCAAGATCTGCAAGCCTCCTTGCATTGGTCCCAACAGTCGCCATCACCTCAGAGCCAGGCTTCGACACTGACGATCTTCATGTTGAAGTCAACTCGACACCAAGACTCACCATTAAGAATCGATGTCGACTCTTTCACGCATCCAATGACCCCCTTGCCATAAAGAGGGTCATTAAGGTCCTCAGAGGATGAGGTTTTTGAGGTAGTTCCAAACAAGACATCTGCAGTGCAAGACAAAGAGCGAACAGACATGCTTCCTATCAGGCTCCACATTCATGGCAACCTGCAAAAGAACTCACAAAAGCCAGACAAGATCGATAACTCCAATACTACCTTGAAGAAGCTTCACCTCATCACAGTTCTGACTTAGAAGACGCATTCTGCCAAATGTCAGAAGCAGGCTCGGAGAGCAGACCAGTGCCATCTCTCAATGATACAGTTGCTGACCTGTCAACCCCCTCACCAATGGAGGACCTGAAGCTCTATTCAGAGCAACTAATCTGAATGGCAATAGCCCTGGGTTTGGAGTTTAGCATGTCAGAACCACAGCCTTCCAACCCTATAATGAAGGTCTTATACACACTTGTTTTGGCTCCTGTGGCACTCTGTTTATTACAGGGGATTCAGGAAATAGCCCTAGCCATTTGGACTAACCCAGTATCAGCATCGTCAATGAAATTAGAAAACCTCTACAGGATCAGAGAGGAAGGCTGTGACTTTCTATTACATGACCCTCAAGCGAACTCCATAGTATCAGAGGTCCTGCCAGCCAAGGGAAGAGCTGGAAGCCACTCATCCCCACTAGACAAGGAAGGAAGATGGCTTGACCTAATGGAGAGAATGATCTACTCCTCAGGGGCTATGGGACGGCAAGTGGCAAACTTTACAGCTGTCGTGGGCCACTATCAAATGCTGTTGTGGGAAAAGATGTCACTGTTTCTAGATCTGTTACCAGTTGATAAGCAGAGTGTAGCTGAAATCTTCATTGCGAAGGGACAGAAATTAGGGAAGCAGCAGCTCAATGCCATGAAGCATGGAGCAGATTGTAATAGTAGTCAATTACCTCTGCCATTGTTATCAGGAGGTATTCATGGTTATGCTCATAAGCCCTTTCATTGGATATGAGAGTGAAGGTAGAGGACCTCCCATTAGAAGGTTGAGACTTGTTCAGTGACCAAATGTGGTTTTGGATAGGATTAGAAAGAACAAGCTGACAGCAAAATCCCTGGGTATAACCCACCTGTCACCTACACCTTTCAAACAAAGGTACTCCCCAGGGCATACTCAGAGGTATCCCCAATTAAGATCTTACAGGGCACAGGGTTATAGATATCAGTCGCCTCCACCCCTTCAGCAGGGCTTTAGACCACCTTACAACCCAAGGGGCAAGGTAGACAAAGCGAAAGGAACCTCCACCAATCCCCTAAGAACTAGCACTCTAGAAGTGCCCCATCAGCCTGACTAGGTCCAGAATGTTGGTTTTTGGACAGACTGTCCAAGTTCTTTTACAGATGGTGCTAAATTACTGTTGATAGATAAAAACAGGATACTTTTTGGAATTTAAATCACTGCCTCTGCTTGGTTATGCTACAGCCCAATCTGGTAAAACATCCCTGTGACATCCTCGCTTATAGGGGAGACGGTTTTACCTTTAGAACACTCTCTGTATACCTAAACTTGGTAGATTTCTGCTGCCACCAGGAATTAAAAATTCCAAATCTCTCTCTTTTGCTAGAATAACCTAGGGTCTGGGCACTTCAGAGGACTATGTGGCCCTGAGGAAGGACTATTCTGATTGCTGGGATAAGTTTAAACAAAAAATGATTTATTTAATAGAGAACAAAATATGTTTCTGGTTATTTTGAACTATTGCTGATGAAAGGAACTTGTAAATATCACTGGCAAAGCTTGATGTCACAAACAGTCTCTCCAAACTCCCGACTTCCAGATTTTGGTGACTTGGGACTTGGACGCATCTCTCATGGATCTCTCAATGGGGGTGTGCCAAGACGTGGCAGACAGGAGGGGTCTTCTTGGCTGGTTCCAGACCCTCCCCCTGGAGTCTCTGTAGGAGACTCAGGCTGGGGAGCAGGGAAAAGCCTCTCTTGAAGCGACGGCTTAGGGATCGAGGCTCGCCCGTCCCCAAGAGGTCCTGCCGCCGTGGAGCCATTATGTCATGCAGAGTTGACCGCTGGACGAGCGGATAGGGGATTAAGCGAAACTACCTCCTACAATGAGTCAAATCTGGACAAACAGTGAGTTAAGCGATCCCCATACAAACGACCAAGTCTCTGTATGTTTTATTGACTCAAGAAAGGAGCGGTGGGTGGGGAAGTGTTGGGGATCCACCCCCCCAAAAAAAACTGAGCGGTCCCTGAGTGTTATAGCAAAAGCAAGAAACTAACCGTACGAGACTTTAGCAGAGCGTAAAAGGTGTAAATTAATCCAAGGTGCAATAAAATCGGAGAAGCTTGACTTTAAAACCAAAAACTTTTTTCTTGTATAAACAATGGCTGGTAGAGGGAGGAGAATGGCGCCGGAAAAGAAACCTCTCACAGGGAATACTACACCAATGACTCCCACCCAGGCACAGGAAGCAGCTGCAGACTTTCCCAATATGCTGGCTACAGCGCTGCACCCTCTGCTGGAGCACATGTCTAACATCACCAGTAAGCTGGACTGTGTTCAAAAGCAACTTGTGCAGATGGATAAAAGAGCTGATAAAACAGACAGAGCAATCAAGAGAATTGAAACAAAGACTAAAAATGTGGAACAAGATTTGGAGGAAGTGAAAAAAGGAAGAGCCACGGATAAAGGCCAACTCCTCAACTTCAATTGGAAAAATCAATGTATGCTCTACGCTTCCAAGGGGTTCCTGAGCAAAAAGGAGAAAATCTAAAAATAATTTTAAGCGAAGCATTAGCATCAATGACGGACCTTAAACAAGATGTCCTGCAAAACGATATAGACCTAGTGTATCGTACTTATTCGGATTTTATTTTTAAAAAATGCCTGGTGAAATATATGTGACATTTTCTAAGAGGTCCACTAGAGATGATGTCCTGAAAGCTACATCGGGGAAACTGTTGAAAATTAAAGATTAAGAAATCAAAGTTCTAAAAGACATTCCATTTGAGATCCGGAAACGAAGACGGCAATATGAAGAATTAACTTTTCCCCTTCAAAATAACTCAATTACTTATAAATGGATCTTTCCAGAAGGACTTTTATTCAACTTTAAAGATAAGAAAACTAAAATTGACTCTGTCCAAAAAGCAAAGGATTTTCTGAACCAACAACAAAATTTGAACCAAGATGATAAATCAACTGTGGATGATCTGGAAGATGAAGGAACTAGCGATGGAGAAATAGATGATACTTTAAGTGACTCTAGCAGTACCACGGAAACTTCTGAGTTGGAGAAAGGAGTAGCAGCACCTAAGATGTCAAAAACGAATTTGAAACACAAGAAGAAAAAGAAATGTAAGAGAGAAACTGAACTTTAAAGGATTACAAAACACCAGAACTTAGCTTAAGAAAAATTCACTAAATTCACTCTATTGAAAACTTGTCTTTTTTATCACTATTGTAGGTTGGATATATATCATGTAACGTTCTTGTATGACCCTTACCTTTTCTTAGTTGTAGTGTATTTCCCCTGGTCCCTACCCTTTAGGATGTAGTATATAAAATGTAGTATATAAAATGACAGGCGTAGACACTCAGTTTAATCTTTCTGTCTCTCATCTATATAGCCACACAGACTGAACTCATTGTCTTATTCACACAGAATAGACTCAAAACTCATATTCACACAGACTAAACTGTTTGTCTTATTCACACAGAATAGACTCAAAAACTCCCATAGTCACACAGACTATGCTCTCTCTTCAAACATCACACACAGAATCTTCTCATAGACACCCCTCCTCCCACACTCTCAGTCAACAGCCAATCACACTTGTCTCTTTCTATCACTATTCTCATATTACTGCAGTCAAACTAAACATTTAAAGAAACACACACACCAAAACATGAAATAATTACAGTCCCCTTTCCTATCACACTAGATCCCCTCCCTGTTAGCCAAGGGACCAATTACAAAGCACACCCCTGAAGTTCAGTCAAAAGATTTCTTTTCCAGACACTTTGCCATAGACAAAAAAAAGTGGAGGCAAGAGGCCCATAGGACTTGAGGCTCCTGAAAAAACACTTGAAGGTGCCTAAGTTCAGGATGTTGTCCATACAGGAGGTGATATCTTTTATAATTCACAATGTGTGGTTTGCCACACTAGATCTGAAGGATGCGTACTTCCACATCTCAATACATGAGCATAGCAGAAATTACTTGAGGTTTACCTATTTGGGTACCATTTATGAATATATAGTGCTTCCCTTTGGGCTCACAACCACCCCTAGAGTATTTACCAAATGCTTAGCAGAGGTTATAGCTCATTTGAAGTTGTGGGGTTATACAGTATACCATTAGCTGGATGATTGGCTCTTTGTTGATTACTCACCAGAGAGACTAACTGGGAGCTTAGATTTTGCACTGAATACTATTCAGTCACTTGTCCTCTTGGTGAACTGGGAAAAATCCCACCTCTCTCCCATTCAATCAATCAATTTCATCTGGGCCTCACTAGACTCCAAAGAGGAGAAAGCATATTTTTCCTGTAACAGAGTCAAAACACTGCTGGCACATCTTAAGAAATTCCTTTCTAATAGATACCAGTCAGCCAAATGCATACAAAAGCTGCTGGGCTACATGGCTCCCATCACTGCAGTAGTTCCTCGCACTCGCTTCTGCATGAAGCCATTACCAAATTGATTTATAAGGAACTTCAGTAGCTGCTCTGAGCCTCCCTGGAGGAAGCTATCGATTCCGAGGGCCATCACAAGGTCCCTATTATGTTGGTCCATACCTAAAAATCTCCTCAAGTGACTCCCTCTGGGGATCCAATCTCATGAAGTTCGCGTCTTCACGGATGCATCATTCATGGGGTGGGGAGCTCATTGTCAAGGGTTTAAGGTCAAAGGAACATGGTCAAGGAAAGAGTCCACTTTACACATTAATTTACTTGAGCTGAGAGCCATTAAACTTGCCCTCACTTCTTTTACAGAGATTGTCAGAGGAAGACACGTTCTGATAAAAACAGACAACATCACAGCAAAATTTTACATGAGGGAGGCACAGGATCCCTCAGCCTGTGCAGAGAAAACTCACTTATTTGGCAATGGCAGTAAGACACAGAGTCAGACAGACAGCTGTTCACATAGCAGGCCTAAACAACACAATAGTGGATACCTTAAGCAGAGACACAAGCGTAGAACAAGAGTGGTCTATCTCAGACCAATATCTGGCCCCAGTCTTCAAGAAATGGGGAGTACCCAAGGTAGACCTGTTCGCATCAATGGACAACAAGAAATGCCATCACTTCTGCCCCAGAGCAGCAGTGGGAAGGGGATCTTTAGGGGATGCCTTCCAGTGCCAATGGCATGGGCACCTATTTTATGTATTTCCTCTATGGGCAGTGTTCCCTTTAAGCTGCACCAGCCTGTGCTGGCACACAGATTCCCATCCCCCAGCACACAAATCTGCAGCTGAGCACAGGGCCAGGAAACTTGCCCCCACCTGACTCCCTCAAGTGCAGGGGAGAGGCATAAAAGCCAAGCCTCCCCCCCGCTCCACATTGACCAAGGTCTCCTCCCCTGGTGAGGAAGGGAGAGGGGTCCGCCAGTCAGCTTTTCACTTTAAATGTCTGGCAACCATTTCAGGGTTCCCACTTCCCCCCACTTGGAAGGAGGGGAGCAAAAGGGAGCCTTGGAATGGCTGTGTTCCCTTTAAAGCCAGCAGCCAGCAGGTCCACCCACCAGCTGCTGGCTTTAAAGGGCAGGAAACCCTTTCAGGGCTCCCTTTCACTCCCTCCCACTTAGAAGTAGGGGGAAGCGAAAGGGAGCCCTGAAGTGGCTGCCCACCCTATAAAGCTG
This sequence comes from Gekko japonicus, assembly GCF_001447785.1. NCBI lineage: Eukaryota > Metazoa > Chordata > Lepidosauria > Squamata > Gekkonidae > Gekko > Gekko japonicus. The sequence continues at coordinate 149,100 of NW_015174881.1, read as the reverse complement.
TTTCACATGACAGCTTTTTCTCAGTGTGTTGCGTAAGTAACATTAATTTACACATCAACAATTCTAATCTGTGAATTAACACTCAACATTCTTCCCACTCCAATGAAACAGATTCTTTCCGGAGAAGCACAGAAAGAATCTGCTTCATTGGAGTGGGAAGAATGTTGAGTGTTAATTCAAAGATTATACTTGTTGACGTGTAAATTAATGATCTTCGACGTGGTCTCTGTGCTTCACACCCATGGGATTCAGTGCACACTCGCTGGATCGATCGGTGCTGTAGCAAGCTATTTTCTAACGGATTTTCGCGCCCAGTCCCTCCGGGCATGTGCAGGAACCCCACCGTGCATGCCCAGAGGGGTGGGCGCAGACATCCCGCCAGTTCCCTTTTTACCGCCGCGTTGGAAAGACCTCTTTTGTCGTCGGTCTGATTGGTTCGCTGATAGCCTTTAGAGAAACCCTCTCAGCTCTTGGAAATTATTTCCACTTATTCTTTTTCCTTTTGGTTCTTGTTCCTCACAAAAAAAAAGGACTTCATGTTCTCTGAGGGGAATTTACCTCAGGCCTTCGGGCCAACCCCCCCCCCCCAAACCGTTATCTCTGCTCCACTTCTATGGAGAAGAAGTGGAGATTTTTTAAAAGGTGTACACGTTGTGGAAGCAAACTTGCTCCTCCGGTACCAACATGGAACGTCAAATTCTGTCTTCGGCTACGCAGTAAAAGACCTGCCAGCACCCACCTCCAGGTAGGCTACTGCTCGCTAATCTCCCATGGGTGTGAAGCACAGAGACCACGTCGAAGATAAGCAGGTTGCTTACCAGTAACTGGTGATCTTCGAGTGGTCATCTGTGCATTCACACCACCCGCCCTCCTTCCCCGCTGCTGTCAGCTTCTACATTTTTGAATGGGGGTTGATTTGCGGCGGTACTTTGAAGGAACTGGTGGGATGTCCGTGCCCACCCCTCTGGGCATGCGCAGCGGGGTTCCTGCGCATGCCTGGAGAGACTGGATGCGAAAATCCATTAGAAAAGAGCTTGCTACAGCACCGATCGATCCAGCGCGTGCGCACTGAATCCCATGGGTGTGAATGCACAGATGACCACTCGAAGATCACCAGTGATTGGTAAGCAACCTGCTTTTGCTTACGCAGCACACTGAGAAAAAGCTGTCATGGGAAATGGGAGTATATGCAAATTCCGTTGTGTGTATGCGTACATTTTTATTAATTGCTGAAGAAACACTACTCACTACAAAACAGCAGTCTAAATATATTTTCATAATACTACATCATGGTTGTTTTCATCATCGTTTGCATCCTTTCCATGATCTCTCTGTTGTTTCTACACCCTTTAAAGCCAGCAGCTGATGGGTGGACACACTGGCTGCTGGCTTTAAAGGGTGGGACGCAAAGGGCTCCCTTTTGCTTCCCTCAGTTTGAAAGGAGGGGAAGGGAAAGGGAGCCTTGAAATGGTTGCCCCACCCTTTAAAGCCAGCCGCTGACAGGCAGATTTGCAAGGCTGCTGGCTTTAAAGGTCAGGAAGGCATTTCAACCTTCCCTTTGGCTTCCCCATACTTGGAAGGGGAGGAGCCAAACTGAGCACTCTAATGGCTGCCCACCAGTAGAGGGGGCCTCTCTTTCTTTCCTTTTTCTTCTTCTTTCTATCCCTTCCTTCCTTCCTCTCTCCTCATCTCCTTCCTTCCTTCCTTCCTTCCTTCCTTCCTTCCTTCCTTCCTTCCTTCCTTCTCCCTCCCTCCCTTTCTTTCTTTCTTTCTTTCTTTCTGGCGTGATGTCCATGGGGTTGCAAAGAGTCAGACTCGACTGTGCAACTGAACAACAAAAAGCTGCCATCTCAGTGTTCCACAGTCCAGTCATTTGTCAGCAGGTCTTTTCCATGCTGGAATCCAAAAAGTTTCTCAAAGTGTTATTTAATATGTTTCCACCTATTGTACCCCTGGTTCCCTGATGAAGTTTGTCCTTAGTCCTTGCAAGGTTGATGTATAAACCTTGGCCAGTGTTGATGTGTCTTTTGTATCACACAGGACTGCCTTTCTAGTAGCGATCATGTCTGCTAAGAGGGTGAGCAAGCGAAGGGTGCTACATTGTGATCCTCCTTTTCTTAAATTCCATCTGGACAAGGTAATGCTTAGACTTAGCATAGGATTCCTCCCTAAGATAGTCTCGCAATTTCACCTCAATCATTTTTCCCGTCCCTGACATCAGCATCGGAACAAACGTGTCACACACTAAATGTTATGAGGGCACTCCTTTTTTATTAAAAAATAACACAAGGATTCAGAAAAGACAGAAACTTATTCATATGTTTCAGAGGGCCAAATAAGGGGAAAGCTGCATCAGCACGGTCACTTTCTTGCTGGGTGATTCCTACAATCAGAACAGCTTACCATGAGGCTAAGATCTCTTGCCCTATGCCACTAAAAGCTTACTCAACATGGGCTCAGCCATCTTCGGCAACCTTTCGTGCCAGACTTGCCCTGGAGGACATCTGCAAGGCAGCGATGTGATCAGTGGGAAAAGCGGTATTACAGATGATCTTCTGTTGATCAGCCCACACCCTCCTCCTGGGCAGGTAAGCTTGCTATTCTGCCATGTGGGACTGCACAGAAACCACAAAGATGAAAACAGGGTTGCACTTACCTGCAACTGCTGTTCATTGGTGGTCTTCTGTGCAGTCACGTATCCTTCCCTCCATTCCCCCCGTGGGCTACGAAATTGCATGGGCCTCCTCATGGCAGCGAAGGGAACTGAGGGAGAGAGTGCTCACCCTGCCTCTGTCATGTGACCCTTTGGGTGGGAAAAGGGATCCCTATAGATAGAGGGGAGGGGGTGCACTCCAGAGCCTAGAAGCTTCTTCAGAAGCTTGGAAGCTCCTCTCTGAAGACCACTCAATGAAGATCAGTTACAGGTAAGTGCAACCCTGTTATCTTCTAGAGCAGGAGTGTCAAACATATGGCCCACAGGCCGGATCTGGCCCTTGCAGGGCTCCTATCCAACCTGCAAGCAACTGGCTCTCTACTGCTTCCTGTTCCTGCTTCTTGTTTCCTGCATCACAGCTCCTTTGGCCGACCTCCCCTATTTCCTCCTTCACAGAGGAGAGAAAGAAAGCCAGGTCTCCCTTTCCAGACCCCTGTATCTCCCCAACTGTATCACCCCAACTGGCAGATTTTTCCTGTCAAAACTTCAGTCCCTCTCAGTGACTGGGTCACCCTACAGTAGCGTGCATATCTTCTCTTTCCCTCTTATATAAACTTGAAACCATCCCACCCTTAGTTTTTATATTGGTTTAGGCTTTAGACTCAGTATAGGAACTTGGGGGGGAAACAGGAGCTGTCCTATTTTATAAACCCTTGTGAAATGGCATTTGAGGCAAATTAACTTTCAAAAACAGAATAAAGATTTTATTATACAGGCAAGGAACATATGTATAATGGAAGTAGTCAAGGTTTTGAGACTGCTGTGGTAAAAACTTTCTAATATATACAAAGTTGAATTCTTAGAGCATTCAAGAGAGTGTATTTGTAGTTTTGTTTCAAGACTTTCTAGTTGATTCTTTGAGAGGTACCTTGTTTAGTATATTTCAGCACAACACAGTTCTTAGTAATGTTTCTTAGAATCATAGAGTTGGAAGGCACCTCCAGGGTCATCTAGTCCAACCCCCTGCACAGTGCAGGAAATTCACAAATACTTCCCCCAACACCCCCAGTGACTGCTGTTCCATGCCCAGAAGATGACAAAAAACCTCCAGGATTTCCAGGCAAACTGGCCTGGAGAAAAATTGCTTCTTGACCACAACATGGCAATCAGTATTTCCCTGGGCGTGTAAGAAAGGGGTATGTACTGGACAAGAATAAAATCTCTCTTCTCTGCTCACACTGAATGAATTGTAATTATTCCTTTTCATGTTATGTTGAAGGTTCTAATGCTAATTTATATCTGTTGAGTGTGATATTTAGATCTATATTTGTATTTATCTTTTGCTGTACTTCGTTGATTGCACTCCATTCTATTTTCAGTTTGTAATATTGTTATATTCAATAAAAGTAAAAAAATTTAAAAAATAAAGCTGTACAAGAACTTTTGGAGGACAGCGTTTGCTTACAGTTTCTAGATTTCTTCCTTCAGAGTTCTAGGTTTTCCTGTAGATACCACAGTTTTTCACTAATTCCTGAGATGTCTAAGCTTCTCCCCTTTATCAGACCAGGGTTCTCTTCCCATCCCCTTTCACTGGCAGGAAGTTATTCTCCTTGTCCCTAAGAAGCAATAGCTCCTTTTACTATTTGGCTTGTATGGGAGTTCATTCTAACTACCCAGATCTTCTGCCAAATCCTTCTCCAGTATCTTTTGTCTGTATAAGGCTGTTCTGTAGCTTTCCTGATTGAGAATCTAAATTCTGCCTCAGAGCAGTTTTAATATATTTAAGACAATGGGGTTTCTCTTCTCTCTGTAGAAGTACTTTTCTGACTATTGCCTGTCAGAAAACACTGACTCCCAGATGTCTCTTCCCTCAGAAGCCAAACCCTCTGGCTAGTGATCTAGATGTTAGTTTTCAGATCAAGACCAAAAGTGTCTCAAAAGGTGAAAGACCAAAAGGTTTCTCCAAATCAGCTGTTTTATTTCCTCTCTCAGCTCCTGTTGGCCAATCAGAGAGTGAGTAGAGCAGCCAATCACATAAACTCTTCTCTTCAGGGAAGATTAACTCTTGAACTCCCTGACTCTGACACAAGCATCATTTTTAAAAGCCTGCTTTTCTGTGCAATCCATCACACCTCCCTCAATTGGCTGAGGGCTCCTCTCCCCCCTCCTCTGGGGAGAGAGGGGGAGAGAAAGAGCCAGAGAGAGAGAGAGAGAGAAAGAAATGGAGTCCTGTGGCACTTTTAAGACCAGCGACGTTTTATTCCAGGTATAAGATTTTGTGTGCCTGCACATGTCTTCAGAGAGAGAGGGAGAGAGGGAGGGAGAGTCCCAAAGCACTTTCCAGTTCTAATAGATGGGGGGGGGGAGAGAAACCTAACAGCACAGCTTGCAATCTTTATTAGTGAAAGGGAACAAGAGTCCAGTAGCACTTTAATGACTAACAAAATTTGTGGCAGGGTAGGAGCTTTCATGAGTCACTGCTCACTTCCTCAGATACAGCTGGATGTGAGTCCATCTGTCCTTATATCTTGAAGAGTGAATTGATTTCAGATGCCAAATGACAATAGCAGGCATTGGTAACGAGAGAAGAAACCTAGGTCTCAGTTCAGTCCAGAAGGATGCATTGTCTTGATCTTCATTATCAGTTGCAATTCAGCAGTCTCTCTTTCTAATCCCCCTTTAAAATTCCTTTGTTGGAGCACTGCTACTCTTAGGTCAGCAACTGAATGTCCTTGAAGGTTAAAATGTTCCCTCAATGGTTTTTGAATGTTGTGGTTTTTAATAGCAGTAGAAAGACTAAGAGTCCAGTAGCACCTTAAATTTGTGGTAGGATATGTGCTTTCACTCCTCACTTCTTCAGATTTATTTCCATGTATTCTTTGCATCCTCCTGGACTGAATTCTCCTGTACCAAACTGAGATGTAGGTTTCCTGTCTCGTTACCAGTGCTGATATCTCCACACCTACTACCCCGCTGGATATCATACCTAATCCAATCATGCCTGCTATTGCCATCTGACATCTGAAATCATCTTTATAAAGTTAATATCCCCAGTGTCTTTTTGTTACACTTTATGGCACACGTTGCCCGGCCCAACAAAGTGACATTTATGTCAGATCTGGCCTTTGTAACAAATGAGTTCGACACCTCTGTTCTAGAGTATAGATGGGGCAGATCACTGTAATTATAGTGGTTACCCACAATGTTGACCAAGAGTTCTCTGACTTCACACAAAAAACAAGTTCCTATTTTGATGGAGTGACTGGCATAGCATGATCAAATTGTTTGATTTCTTATAAGAAAGATTATTCAACATGCTGCATTTCAAATGTATTTCTGTTTTTTTTATTTTAAACTGCTTAACTGCAGGAATGATTATATATCAAATTGTTGGTGCTCAGGATTAAAGAGTATGGGTTAGAAATCCCATGGTAATCCAAAACCACACCCTGAAAGGCACACAAACTGGGTTGGTTTATCTGCTTGGAAGGCTTTATAGCTATAAAATTACATGATTGTAAATTACACTGGAAATCCCAGTATTCTGCATACTGAAGTATGCTTTGTTATTTCTCTCTCTCTCTCTCTCTCTCTCTTTCTCTTTCTCTCTCTCTCTCTCTCTTTTAGATGAACCCAGTCCTTCCCCTTGTGGTGTTGATGCCATCACTACTCACAGGAAGGAGGCCTGGTAAAGTGTTAAAATTTCTAGAGAAAAAAATTACACGGTCTTTTTTGATGTTGCTGTTGCTGATGTTTAATCTCTCCAGGCCAGTTCCCAAGATGTTTCATTTGTACTGGAACATTGTGCTTAGTATAATAATGTTCAGGCTAGTATGTTTACCCTTACTCATGTAATCTTTCCTGGAATACTTCTATTGACTGCCTTTGAAGTGGGTCATAATATTAATTCTTCAGTTCATTGGATCAACTGACAGCATGTATCCATCTGAAAATAAGTTCCATTACTCCCATGTAGAAATGTTCAGGGATGGCGTACAAATTTAGTCTGTAGGTGATATGGTGGTTCAACCATTTGTTGTTACATTTCTGCAGTCCATGTCACTATATGGGCTGGGAAGATGATCTGTAGACCTCTGTTCTGCATGCATTCATCTATGTGAGATGGTATAGGCCAAGGAGTGGGCACAGTATATTTTCTTTACAAAAACCCAGCAACGTTTATTGTTCACTTCAGGCAGGTCTTTCATCCTGGAAAGCAAACAATGTTTGGGTAACCACAGTGGCCCTTAGAATTCAGCAGGCACGCTCCTTTTAGAGAACAAAAAGTCAGGAATAGAACAAAGTAAAGTGAAAGAAAACTTACACTTTGCAAACTTCCTCCAATAAGTAATTCTTCCTAGTAATCTCAGTAAAATGGCATCGTAGCCTATGGTGGCTTTTAGAGCTAACTATAAAGTATTTACTGTATCCTAATAGCCCCACATAGCCCAATGTCATCAGAGCTTGGAAGATAAACAGGGTTGGTCATGGTTAAGTACTTGGATGGAAAACCAACAAGAAAGACTGAGGTTGCTATGCAGCGGAAAGCGGTGGCAAACCACCTCTACTCATCACTTTTCTTGAAAACCCCAAGGTCCTGGGGCCGCCATGAGTTGCCTGTGTCTTAATGGCAAGGTTATTATTATTATAAAGTATTTTAGTGGCACATCACCTTCGGAACCAACTTAATTTGCTATGCATTTTGGATTGTTACTACTACTTAGAAATAAACACTTTAAATGTAGTATAGTAATATTTAGCAAGTATATAGTGTGTGTTGAGTATTCAGAATACTTCATACACATTATGTCAGTCATAAAATAGAAGAAAGAATTTAATTGAATCAATATCTACCCCATTTGACTGTCTTCCCATGAAAATTCTTTGGTGAATAGGACTATAATCAAAGACTAGGGTGGAGAGTGATCGCACAACCAGTTCAACATCTGTAAAGGTGTAGATGTAGTAGTTCCAAAAAATTCATGTACAAAATGGATGTTGCTTGGTTTGTGAATTACAGCCTAATCTAGACATAATAAAGGATATTTCTAACTCCGTATCATATGTAGCTTATGCTGAAAGAAATTAGCATCCAAAAAGGAGTAAGGAATCTAAAACGAAAGGTTGCATGGATGCAGTGAGGCAAATCCATGTTTTAAAAAATGACAGTGATGGAGGAGGGATGTGACAGTGGTCAAGAAGAAGAAATAGCAGAAGTACAGACTTAGCCCTGATGGGATTTGTATCTCTTAATGTGCTATATGTTTTTGCACAAGAAGCCAGGAAGCAGAGTAGAAATAGTGGATTGGATTCTACCAGCTTTTCTGTTCAGTACCTTCTAATTCCCCTTCTCATTTCAACCACTGTTCTATGTGATGTATGGATACTACGGTCCTTGGCAGAGCCTTTTTTGGTGATATAGCTATTTCTGTACCTGATGTTGCAAAAAAGTGTATACTGCTTTCAGTGCTTCCTCATTGGCCTTGTATGAAATTTTGTGTAACCCACTAATAAAGCCTTTGAATTGCTTTGAAAAATCATGCAAGTGGAATGAGTTGGCACCAAAGGGGAAGATCATTGTTGGGCAGTTGGAGAAAAGCAGAAATGAGTTGTTTGTGAAATCTACGAAAGGACAATGGAAGTATAGCTTGACAAAACTTTGCTAGAAAGTTGGTCTTTAGGCATAGTTTACTCTGTCTAGGAAAGCTGACAGTTCTATTGATAGTAGTGTACAGAAAGGCATGGACACGTATGGTCTGTTTGAAATGGCAAGCCTATCTATTTCCATATGACAGGAGGGTTGAGTAAGATGCGTGACCCCCATCTGTGAGACATAGGGTATTTTCATAGACCATGGCCAATTTCCCACAAGTGCTGCTCCATGCTCGCTCTTCCCTTTTGCCCCGATGGTACATGTCAATTTCAAACAAGCCGCTGCGCAGCCGCATGTTGCCCCAGAGCTTCACGCAATTTCCCCCGCGTCTACTACAGCTTGTGTGAAATTGACAAGTGCCATCGGGGGAAAGGGAAGGGCGAGCGTGGAGCAGCACTTGTGGGAAATCGGTCCATAATTATAAATGTGTGTATCATTACAGCAGGAAGTCCATGTATATCTTTTAGACAATATGTGTTGGTTGTTCTTTTCAGTATCAAGACAGAAGATCATTTAAAATTCAAGAAAGGGTGCTTCAAATCAGAATCTAGAAAGTTGGCAGATCAAAGAAGCATGACTGTCTTGTGGGACTGCTCTACTCGGGAGACAATGGGTAGTGTCTCCAAAGAAGAAAGCACTTTAGAAAGACTCCCTGGTTTGAAGGATTCTACAAGCTCTAAGGAAGATCGGTGGAAAAATTCTTCCTACCCAAAGGAACCTGACTCAGCAGTAGAATCTAGTATTGCAAAAACTGTGCAAATGAATACTGATGAGCTGGAAGGGGATCTTGAGCACTTAGACCGTAGCAAGGCAGCAGTGGAAAGTTCTCCGCCACATGCTGGAGCACAGACTGTTATTGGGGAAGAAAGATACCACAGCAATGAACCAAAGCAGTTAGACGCCTTCAGCAAAGAACATTTAAACAAAAGGCAAGAATTGGAAAAGAAAGGCATTCAAAGGTTTGACTGGCTTCCTGAGCACAATGAGAGGCTTAGGCCTCTCTCTAGAAACATAAATAAGCCAGTAGATATAGCTACAAACTTTTCCGTTAGAGGACAGTCTGCACGAGAAGCTTCTTTGTTGGCTTTGCCAGTATTTAGAAAAATGTTAAATCCTCACTTGAGCAAAACAAAAACCGCTGAAGGTGCAGTTTCCCCCAGGAAGGGGCAGGCAGTAGACTCTGATTTAGGTGAAGTAAGTTCTCTTAAAGCTGCTGAATGGACATTACAGAAATCAGGGCCTCAGATGCCCATGGACCTTGCTGTCCGCAAACATGCTTGGACTGTTAACGTGAGAGACTCTATGGACTGTGTTCCTCTGAGGTCTGCGGAACCTCCTTCCTGTAGCACCTATGATAAGACAAGGTCCTACATGTGCAATGCTTTACTGGATGAACAGGGAAAAGATGACCAAGTCCAGGAAGAAGATTCCACTGTATACACTTGCACTGAATGCAGCATTTATTTTAAAAAGAAAGAACATTTGGTGGATCACATGATTCAGCACAACAGGGGATTAGGAATGGATCAAGGCAGAGAGGGCATTGGAGGTCAGTGTCAGTTCACCTGTAATGAGTGTGGATGGGCTTTTGGGGACACTGCTTCTCTAGAGCAGCACAGGAGACTTCATCAGGAGTCAAGAGAGAAAATCATTGAGGAAATTCAGAAGCTTAATGAATTCCCAGATGAAGGTCGTGATGCCAGGCTACAGTGCCCAAAATGTGTGTTTGGAACGAACTCCTCTAAGGTGTTTGTCCAGCATGCAAAGATGCATGTCAGGGAAAGGAAAGATCAAGGTTTGAAGAATGTAAACTTGTTTGCAAGTTCTGGTGGTGGTGGTGATCCATGGGACAGCTCTGTGCACAACATATATAGACCCTTCAGGCCAAATGAGCACGTACCTCAAACTATACATGCACACAGTAGTAGCAAAGGTCTTAGTACTTGCATGCTTTGCAGCTTCCCTGCCCCAAATGAAAATGTTTTAAAAGAACATATGAAATATGCTCATTCCCATATGACTTGGAACACGGAGATTTCTGATGCAGACATCAATCAACCTGGAACTAGTAGGGATGCCTACAGCCCTGCCAGGTCAGGTCAGTTTTCAGAAACTGATTATGTGGGCAAACCAGAAAGGCTCTTTCCTCAACCTCACTCTGAAACCATGGCCCACTATGAATCGCTCCATGGCTTTATAGTGAGCCACCAGAAACTTGATACAAGCAATGGCACTAATAAAAAAGACATCCCAATGCCTGGATTTCGGGCTAGGAAACGAGCTCCCTATAGCTCTTCGCACAAGATCTTGGGAATGTCCACTCTTACCTCAACAAAACTTCCATATGCCCGGAAACAAATGAGGAAGAAAAGCACAGCATGGCCCACTGAGACTGAGAGAGGCAAGATGAAAAGCCATCCAGGTGGTCTGGAAGAACTCCAACACAAATGGCTACCCATAAATGATAGCAGCATGGAAGAAGAATTCCCTTTAGCTACAGAAATAGAATTAGCAGAAAATAGATACTTCAGACCTGTTACTGTTCCTCAGTCTGCCTTGGACCTCAAAAGATCTTTTAGGGGCATTTTGAAAGCAACAGACTATTCCATAGCATCAGCAGGACAGCAGCATCAGTTACGTCAAATGGTTCCTGTTGTTCTTCTCGAGCAGCTTAACCTTTGTCCCAGAAAGATGAAGCAACCTACGATTAAGATTTTCAAGAAAAAGGCATTACCTCCTTCTCAAGAGTTTGGAATGGATGAGTCTCTTCCCTTAGATGTCTTCTTTTTTGACTCCCCTCTTGAAGGCTCTCTAGAACTGGATGATCTTCTGGATACAGATTCATCAATACTGAAGAATGAGGAGAGGAAATGCCCATACTGTCCCGACAGGTTCCACAATGGGATTGGCCTAGCCAATCACGTGCGGGGCCACCTGAACAGGGTGGGTGTGAGCTACAATGTCCGTCACTTCATCTCTGCAGAAGAAGTGAAAGCTATTGAGCAAAAATTTTCCTTCCAAAAGAAGAAGAAAAAAGGTAGTATGTATTCAATTTATAATTTTCCCCATTTTTCTAATATTTTTTATTTCCTCGAAGATGGGTATGTATGTTCCACTATATATTCTCTCCCCACAGGAGATGTTATGTTACAGCATGCTTACAACGTCTAGTTGTGGTGGTGGTGCTCTTGTTTTTAAATCATGTGTTCTAAGGGGAGTTGCCTTAAGTTGTTCTTGGTTTAAACAGACAGTGATCAGTAAAACTGATGGTTTTCTCCCCCCCCCCTTTTCTGCAGTTGCAAACTTTGATCCAAGTACTTTCAGTTTAATGAGATGTGAATTTTGTGGAGCTGGTTTTGACACACGTGCAGGGCTGTCCAGCCATGCCAGGGCCCACCTGAGGGATTTTGGAATCACCAACTGGGAGCTCACCATCTCACCAATAAACATCTTGAAGGAGCTGCTAGCGAATTCATCAGAACATCCTATGCTTCAGACTGCACTAGGAGCAGATCCTTCACCCCCAAACCAAGAGAGAGAGATGCTTGGGTTTGGGTCCTGCAAAAGTACGACCCCTGTATCTGAATGCAGCATTTCACAATCACCTTTCTCCCCGTTCCCTTCATCCTGGGGAGAGGAACCCATACAGTCCTTCAGAGATGGTAAGCAGTTAAACTTTTCTTGCATCCTAGAATATTTAATATGTATGCATTTGGCCTCATTTATTCTTCCCAGTGATAATCTTAACTGCATGCAGGAAATTATGTTGTTCATAGCAAATTGAGGTGCTTTTGTCAGACTTAAGAACCAGCCAGATTTTCTAGGAGCCCACTAGCAATGTGCATTCGGATCTACCCAAGTCAAAAATTGGATAGTTTTCCACATCCCAAATGTATTTGGGTTTTCGGGGGGGGGGGGGGAACCCAGAAAAAAATTGTCCACAATCTACTAGGTAGATCCAAAAACAGCAGAGAGGCAGGAGCAGAATGCTATTTGTTGTGCTTCTACTGCAATCCCTTTAAAGTTTAAAGGGATTGCAGAAGACAGCCTGAGGATCATCTGTGCCGGTGGGGAGCAGACTGTTCCCGCTTGCTCAGCTTGGGGCTGGCTTCTCATGTAGCCCAGTTTAAACCAGGCTGCAGAAGAAATGAGCCCAGCCAGGATCTCCTGTGCTGCAGAGCAGTGTCCTGCAATGCACACAGCAGCTCCTGGGGCTGGCTTCTCCTGTAGCCCAGTTTAAACTGAATTGCAGGAGGAGTGAGACCAGCCACTGGGAGCAATGCGCTCCGCACAGCACAGCAATCCTTGGGGCTTGCTTCTCTTGCAGCCCAATTTAAACTGGACTGCCGGAGAAGCAAGCCCAGCTAGGATCTCCTGTGCTGCACAGCAGCTCCGAGGGCTGGCATCTCTGGCAGTCCAGTTTAAACTGGACTGCAGAAGAAGCAAGCCCAGCCAGGATCAGCTGTGGTTACAGGGAGCAGATTGTTCCTGGAGGCTCACCTTTGTGCTGGCTTCTCCTGCAACCAGGTTTGAATTATGCAAATTGCGGAGAAGAGAATCTTCAACCAGGTTTAAACCAGGCTGCAGGAGAAGCCAAGGCAGCCCAAGGCTCTTTTTTTTTAATTGGATTTTTTCTTCTCGGGTCTATGGGATCCAAAAAAAATTGGGATTTTTGAAAAATCTCAGATCCAAATACTGTACCAGTATTGGGATCCAGGATTTTTCAGAAATCCTGAAATTTTTTCAGGTCCCATAGACCCAAATAAAAATATACTAATTAAAAAAATATTGCACACTCCTAGAGCCCACTGGAAAAGGGAGATGGATAACTGCATGCACCAGTTAGAGAAAGGATCTATATATGATTATACTTCACCTTTTATTGATAAACTGCTGTATGTAGTTAGATATATATAGAATCAGGAATAGTTGCTTCATTGCATTCCTGTTGTTGGACTGAATATTGTACTATACAGGGATGTTAAAATATCACATTAAATTATATGTTAGCAATATGAAGCCATTTACCACCAACAATCTGAATCTTGTTCACTGAGTTGATGAACTGATGGGGTACTATTGATTTGTTGAATTCAAAGCTGAAACCTTTCTTGTACTGTTGCTACAAGTTTGAACACATGAAACTGCCTTGTATTTAATCAGACCCTTGGTCCATCAAGGTCAGTATTGTCTACTCAGACTGGCAGCAGTTCTCCAGGGTCTAAGGTGGCAGTTTGTCACGTCATGTATTATCTCATCCTTTTAACTGAAGATGCTGGGGATTGAACCTGGGACCTTCTGCATGAAAATCAGATACTCTACTATTATGCCACGACCCCATCCCACATCCACATGGCTTTATCTGATTGAGAAGACTGGAGTATAGAAGCAGTTTCTCTCAATAGTTAAGCTACATTGCATTTCAAAAGCAACACATTTCTGATCTGCAGTTTTAACTATGGAAAAACTGAAAAACCATACATATAAATATGAGTTTGGCATGTGTTTCCTACCCAGTACATATAGAGCTTTAACCTTTTACCTGTTCATGCATTGTACTACCTATTTCCATTGCCAACAGAGTGCCTTGCTTGGAAGCAACATTAAATTGTTGTCCCTCTTTATACAACTAATGTGAATTTTCAGATGTAATTTAAATATGTACTTTATTGTGCAGTCAAGTCAGCATAAAACTAAATAATCTAATGCACAGTATACTCAAGTACTTGAATAATTGCCTTTTGATACAATGAAAAATGTCAATCTCTTGCTATAATACTAGTTAGTGACTACTTCAGGATGTGGTTGATCTTGTTCACTTGATCCTCCTATTCCTCTCACAGTACCTGGCAAGGGTCTTTGGTTCAATATCACAAGGTGTTGCTTGAGTCAGTGGGAAAGTCTTCCATGGATTATGCATAGTGCATTTTAAAATGGCATACTAAACAGACATAGGTGTAATTAGTTGGAAGTACTTCTCTAGAGTGAAAAATCTCTCTCACAACAGCTCTTCTGTTAATGCTGCCAGCTCTCTTTTCCAATAGGAGCAAACCCGAAGGAAACTGTATAGAAGACGCTAAATACCCAAATGGTACAAAACATTCAGTGTTCACAATATAGTCAATGAACAATCATATAATCACAGAAAATTTCATAGTAGTGTCAAATTTGTAAGTAGTATCAAAGATGTTTATGATCTTCTCCGGAATGACGTATCATTTCATAGAAACTTCCTCTGAACAGTGTGTCTTTACTAATGTGACATCAAAATGATGTCTGGAATTGTAGCCTCTTCTTCAAAAACATTCAGACTATAGTAGTCACTAAGTTCACATTCTGATGCTACTTACAACTTTGACACTACCATGAATTTTTCCATACAGAGTATCGTAGCTTAAAGAAGGTACGTGTGTGTTGATGGTGCCTCCTGGTGCCCTAGCATTATGAACAAGTTGGTATGAGTTCCTCTTGTCTGTGGAATGTCCCATAGCAGGTATAAAGGCTGTTAAATTCAAGAGGAAATTTACAAGCATGGCTAGATCATATGACCTCTGAGAATATTACATGATTGGCTCAGAGAATTTCTGGAGGCACATGATATACCTCCAGTGCCAAAGCTTAGCAGGGTCTGGTGTGTAGGAGGCTGCTTGGGAACCATATGCAAACCTTCCCAGGCTCCATGGAGGAAGAGCACTATGTAAGTATAACAAATCTTGTTGCAAGTTAAGCTGCAAGAAGTACATCACTCATTACAAGCAAACTGACCGCAGTGGACATTTCTGCAATGAGACAGGGATTTCTGATGAAAAGGCAATTTAAAGCAATAGAGAGGGATGCACATTTATTCTGTAATCTGGTCTCTAGCAACTATAGTTGGTTCCCAAAAGGAATTTTCAACAAAGATAGAATAAAACTGTTAGTACAACTGATTCTCATTCAGTTCCATTTCCCAGACCTGGGACTTTGAAGGAAAGTGCCTCCATAAAGGTCTTGTAATGTGTCTTAAGATTACTTATTTCTATGAAACCGATAAGTTCTGTTGAATATGCTGTTAATCAAAATATAGAAACCAGAGGGTTTGAACAGTTTTTGCAATAGAGAGAACACTAAGGTCCCTTGAGGATACTGCAATTCATAGATTATTTGGAGTCAGGGTGAAGTCAATGTGACAGTCTGCAGATGATGCCAGAGTTTTCACGAAGGTATAATTGCAACTAAACACTGAAAATGTCCACAAGGATCTATCCAAACTGGGTGACTGTGCAAAAAGAAGAAGAAGAAGAGAGTCAGTGTAAGTCAAAGTGATGCATATTTAGACAAAAAGTCTACTATTTATATGCTTGTCTGTGGCTACCCAGGCAACTGAAATCAGATGTAAAAACCTATTGAATGTGCTGCAACCATGAAAAAGGCCAATTCAGTGTTGGGAATTATTATGAAAGAGACTGAAAACAGCAAATATAGTGTTATTATTTAAATCTACAGTAGGAATACATACAGAACAATGGACACAATTAAAGTCATCCTACCTCCCAAAGGATATTTGTAGAGCAAGTTTAAATTGAAAAGGGTGTTTAGAAAAAAGATAATTGAGGAAAGACATATAGAAGTTAGCAATTTATAAAATGAACATTTTAATAAAATTATTAGCCATGTAGAGAGAATGGAGACTTCTTCCTATGTGCAATAACCCAGCTTCCAAGACATGGTTCTCACAAATCACTGACGAGGTAGCAGGTCTATATCTCCTTAAAAATAACCATTATTGAATAATCTGATACTAAAATGTTTTCTTTACATGGAAAGTTTGAGGCCAAGAAGAAAAGAGTTGTAATCTATATGTCTCCCTGTCAATGTAGCCTTCTATGTATAATTCTTTTTTTAATCAGTGTGAACTTGCACTTAGAGAAAAATGGAGAAACTTTTATTTGGTGTCTTAAAAAGGGTATTGTCAAAAAGGCCTCCCGTGCCCAACCCAGTCTGAAAACCTTTTAGCCAAGAGGCTGGCTAGCTAAAATTACAAAAGGTGTTAAAGGCACCTGTATTCTTTTAACCTGGGTAGGCTACCACCAGTCCTTTCCAGTCCCTCCAGTCAGGAACCAAAGAATGGACTTCTGACCTTACTGGGATTAACTAGGGAGTTCTCCCCGCGAGGTTGACTCACAGCAAGAAACCCACAAGATTACTATCACGGTAGTGAACCGCCAGTCTTAGGCACTTGATTGTCCTCCTGCAGCAGTAGAGACAAAGAACCAGAGTTTGGTGAATAAAATATTTTTTTATTAAGTACAAAGAGTATTATTAAAAAGGTCCAAATTTACTTAAAACATTACTGTGAGGAAAAACAATAAAACTAGAGATGAAGAAACTAGCTAGACACTTTTAGGACCTTGGTTCTCAAAAGGCAAGATGTTACCCATTAAGTGTTCTGGGTCCAAAGTGTACTCCATCTCCAGAGTCCCAAACGCCAGGCCAGTTGGCTTCAGTAGCAAGAGCTTCGAGAGGGCCAAAGGTCAGCAAGGCAATGTTACATGTCAGCATAACATGCAAACACCATCAAGCCCCCTGAATAGGTTTCTAGGTAGGTAATTTATCACTTGAATCCTAGATTGTTGCTAGGCCTTTGCACCAATCATGGTTCAAGCAATGTACTATAGATACAAGTAGGCCAAATCAGTAAAAGGACGATTTCATTGGTCTCTGGTCATGTCAGAAGAGCAAATGATGTGATCTGCAGCTTCACACCACCACCACCCCCTCTCACAAGACTTAATTGCTTTGGAATGTTAATTGGGAAGCCAAGGTCAAGAGAAGAACACATTATCTATGCAGGTGCAAGGATGCTCTCCTCTCTACAGCATATCCATGTGAACTCTGGTGACTTAAAGACAATAATTTTAACCAGGGCAGGCCGCAACCAGACTAAACCAGACTGTTAAAACAGAACTCCATTTTGAGTGAACCAAAGTTCTTGACAGGTGTGTGTGTGTTGTTTTATAAACCTGAAATATTGGTATAGGGGTAGGGAGAGAAGGAAGAAGACGAGTGGCTTTATTATGGTTACAGAGGCTAGTCAATCAACACTGCATCACCGACTTCTCCTGAAAACAGGAAGAACCAGTTAGCTCCATGGGTCAATCCAGGTTTGAAGTTTGTATGTCTGCCCAAAAACATAATATAAACACATTTGATCTTGGAAGAAGCTGAGAAGTGATGTCCAAAAGGGTACAAATCTACAGTAGTCCTAGTACAACTCAAGGTATCTATATCATCTTCAACCTAAAATAGGGCAGAAATATCTACCCCTCTTCAGAAGAATCATGTGGAAACAGTGCCCCCCATACCCAGTACACCAGTTATTTTAGTGAAGATGCTACAAATTAACTGCATGTTAACTCAAATGTGTGGTGAGCCAGTACTGAAGGAAAGTTCTTCTGACTGCAATGATTACTGAGTATTACATAATGGATAAATGCAATGTGTATAAAATTATCGATTGGATATGGACGTAAGCTCTATATACAGTTCTTTGGTGATGTGCACCTTTTATAGATTACTACTTTTACAAGATTTTGAAGAGCAGTCAATTAACTGAAGTTGAAGTCCTGCTCAATGCAGTAGTTATAATGGATATCTGTTGAGAATACATGGCATTGACTTGCAAGTCCATTGTACTGGGATGTAAACGTGAACAATGAGCATACATACCTTTCGGGTACGTTGTAGGGCTATCTTTCGGCTATGTTCCTGCAGAGTGCAGGTGGTTGGACTAGATGACCTGCAAGGTCCCTTCTAACTCTAACATGCTATGACTCTGTGATTCTATATCAGAGTTTGGCAGAAGAATTGTACCCAAATCACAATAATGCGTGGGTGTTCATTTAGTTGATAGTGTAAGGATCTGCAGACTGCAAAAGCTAAGGAATAAATCAAAATTTACATCTGCTCAGCAATATCAGTCTTCTGAAACAATTAGTCTTAAAGTCTGAAGCTCAATGTGTTGGTCCATCAAAAAAGACCTGAATGCTACATTTGAGCAGGAGGGAAGGTGGCATGGTACAGCCCGATCTTGTCAGATTCGGGAAGCTAAGCAGGGTCATTAGCTGGAAGGGAGACCACCAAGGAAGGCAATGGCCAACTACCTCTGCTTCTCACTGGCCTTGAAAGCCCCTTGCTGCGGTTGACATAATTTGACTGTGAATTTATAGCACCTTACACACACACACATTTGAGCTCCTCACTCTGTTCACAGTTTTATTGATGCTATGAAACTGGGTAGATGTTATGAAAATGCACTTCTGCAGATATGAATTTCCATCCACTCAAGCAACTCACCCCCCAACTCTGGGGATGTAGGAAAAAAAAGGTTGTGCCCAGTACAGTAGCTGACATTCTTAATACGACTTTGCACTGGTCTTTGCAAAAAGAAATGTCAGATCTTTATCCTCCAAATTCCCCATTAACACAATTGTGCCATTCAGCCCAAATAGTCAGCATGACTGTAGTCCTCAACTGAAAATTAACCCAAATTAGCAAGTACAACCACTGACTCATCTGGTAGAAGTTGAGATTTATCTTCACTATGGAAGTAGATTTTGGAATTGCCACTGTGTGTGTGTGCTCTCTCTCTCAACTAGTTAAACACATCACATGACTGTATTATGCATTACTTTGCTCCCAACAGCCATGTGATTATGTGATTTTGCATAATATATTGTGTTAAACTACACATAAGAAAGAAACAGAGACATGGAGAAGCTCTATGTCTCTCTTGTAACATGTAGTTCTGCTCTGAGCCGGTTTGTAAACACAGTCAGAATTAAAAGCTGTAGTTCAGGTTGCACATTTACAGTATCTTCCTGTACTGCTTATTCAGGTTTCCAAGCTAGAAGCAGGATAGAATTTGACCCTCTAAGAGCATAAATGAGGCAACATGAGAGAATCAGGCACCTCGGCTCTGTAGCCCTTTACACAACAGCCCACATACAAACTTCCTTATAGCATGGCCAGCTGCTCAGGTCAAAATCATACTGACAGAATTTCTAGAAAGTAAATTCTGCATAATGCACAAATAAAATGGGAATCTACAATTTCTAAGGGAGAAAACTGTTGAGAAATAGTTGGTGTTTACAACTTATTTGGCTTTTCTTTTGTGGTATTTCTCAATCGCATTCAAAATACAAGGATATTGTCTTTTTTTTATATAATAGCAAATGAACACTTAGAAGAACTGTATTCAAAATGCAAGTCTAATTGCTTTGAAACCAGTGGCTGGGTAAAAGTAGCAAAAGCAATATGGAAAATCCTGGAAATCTCATTGCTGTTTGTTCTTTTAGGTGTAGAGCTCCCTTCGCCTTTCAACTCTTTCATTTCTCTGTAGTTTAAATATAGGCTTTTCAGTATCTGAACAATAACACAAGGAAATGGTGACTTCTGTTTCAATAAAGTAGAGTTACTGGACTACACTGCTGGCAGCAGGGCCATCCTAACAACAATAACAGCCATCTAATCCCACCGACTTCAATAGATTTGGGAGGATTTACATCTGTTTAGGATGCCACTGTTGGAATTTTGTACTATCTCCTTTTTTGTCAGTTCATTATATAAATCTAAGATAAAGTGCTTATTGGAATCCTGGTACATGTTTAGTAAGCGAGAAATCCTAGAAATCTGAGTATTTTCATTATTCTTACAAAATATCTGTGTTGATCTTTAATCACTGACAAACTGAAATTAAAGAGCTCAGGTAAAATATCTGGAAAAAATAGAAGTACTTAAATGATTAAAGAATGTTCAGTTCTTAAATAAGCATGATCTGTCTGTGACCTGCCTAATCAATTATGACAACTTGTGTACATTGAAATTATTATTAAAACTTTAGCAGTAGTGCAATTTTAGATCCTTAAGGAAGGACTGAAGAATTTACAACTCTGAAGAACACTTTTGCTTATTGTCAGGGAAGCATATTCAGTACTGTTGTCTTTACTTCTTAGAACAGTAACACACTAAAAGCAAAATAGGTTGAAAGAAGTAAATGTCATTACATTTAGTGCAACCCATTAAAATTTATTGTCTCACTGATTTAACTTTGTTCCCACAGTAGAAAAGAGTAAGAGTCCAGTAGCACCTTAAAGACTAACAAAATTTATGGTAGGGTATGAGCTTTCGTGAGTCACTGCTCACTTCTTCAGACATAGCTAGAATGTGAATCCATCTGTACTATATATTGGAAAGTGGAGTGATTTTAGATGCCAAATGACATTAGCAGGCAAATGACAATAGCAGGTGTGATTGGATTAGGTGTGGAGAAATCAGAATTGGTAATGAAACAGGAAACCTAGGTCTCAAATCCAGGTAGATGCATTGTCTTGAGCTTCATTATCAGTTGCAATTAAGCAGCCTCTCTTTCCAATCTCACTTTGAAATTCCTTTGTAAGAGAACTGCTACTTTTAAGTCAGCAACTGAATGTCCTGGAAGGTTAAAACGTTCCCCCACTGGTTTTTGAATGCTGTGGTTTCTGATGTCAGACTTACGTCCATTAATTGATGGGACTGGCCTGCTTGTCCAATGTAGAGAGTGGAAGGTCATTGCTGACATGTGATGGCATAAATCACATTAGAGGATGAGCAGGAGTAGGGACCTGAGATAGTATGGCTGATGTTGCTGGGTTCAGTGATGGTGTTGCTAGGAGCTATATGAGAGCATTCTGGCATACCCAGGGTCAGCTTGCTACAAGACAAGTGTAAAGAAAATGACAACAGAACACTGCCGGTGGTCACCTACAGCAAACAACTCAAACCAGTTCAATGTATTATTAATGACCTACAACCCATGCTGGATAGTGACACTTTCAGTTTCCCAACTTTTGTATGAGACAATTTTAGGTCTCCCCACGTTGGATTTTGCTCCCTTAGAAAGAGTACAATCTAAATGTCTAGGAGCTCTACTTCAACTTCCTAGTAGCGTATCAAATACAAGCCTGTATTTGGAATCCGGTCTGATTAGAATTGAGGCTAAGGTAAGCATAGCTTCCATAAATTTTTGGCTTCAACTGAACCATTCCCCTCATAGTTTTACTTCATTAATTCTTAGGGATGGTTTTAGATCCTTATGGGTGAAGGCGGTTCACTGCAAGCTGTCTATGTTAGGCCTTCCTGCAGACCTTCTCTTAGCAATGGGCCTTGATCAGGCCAAGGTAAAGGTAAAGATTTCCCTTGCTCGAAAGCCAGTCAAATCCGACTCTAGGGTTGCGGTGCTCATCTCCGTTTCCAAGCCGAAGAGCCAGCGCTGTCCGAAGACATTTCCATGGTTGTGTGGCCGGCATGACTAAACGCCAAGGAGCACGGAACACTGTTACCTTCCCACCTAAGTGGTACCTATTTATCTACTTGCAATTTCTTGCTTTCGAACTGCTAGGTTGGCAGGAGCTGGAACCAGAGACAGGAGCTCACTCCGTCATGCGGCACTCGGGTCTCGAATTACTGACCTTCCAGCCTGCAGTAAAGCCCCTTGTTAAACAAAGGGTACTGGATACTGAATGGCAGGAGGACATCACTAGAGCCCTCAACTTTTTGGCACCAGAGAACACTAAATATGTAGGGGCTCAAGCTGTTTACCTTTTGCTCTTAGATATTTCATCCCATCGAAGGACATTTTCTATGGCTAGATGGAATGTCCTTCCCTGTGTGGTAGTGGAGTGGAGATACAGGAAGATTCTGTTGTTAGAGATGGTTTGCCCTTGTGGGGATGGGAAGATTGCGACAACTGAGCGTGTCCTGCTATACTGTGGTTTCTACCAGGAAATTCGGGCAAAGTTTATTTTGCCTTTGCTTGGTAGGTCTTCAACCTGTTCTCTGTCACAGATTTATTGCCTATAATGAAAATCCATGTCATTATTTTCTGTAATGAAGATCCATGTCATGCCTGTTTTGTAATATATGCCATCTTCATGTATGTATCCCATTCCTCAATTCCACTTGAGTAATTTTGCAGTTTGGAGCTAGAAAACTCTGAATGTTCATTTTTGTAGATGCAAAAATAAACATTTAAAATCCATAGGGCCTTAAATAGAAAAAAGAGTAAATTCTTAAGCAAAAAAAAATCTAGAATTTTATATATTATATGGTATGAGTACTACTTTTGGACAGTTCCTCGTGTCATAAGGTTGTGATTGGACTTACTTGAAAACAGGACACCACTTATAATCCTCGCGTTCTTTGGGTACCTAGAAATTTTAGGCTGTTTTTCCATTTTCCCTATAGCTAAAATAGCCAGCTTCTCTATCTCCTGCTTTCATTCGCCCTGCTTCCTCCATACTGCAGGCCTCAGGTTATGTTCTGGAAAGTTAGGCGCTCTTCTGCTCTGGTCTGCTGGAGTTTTAAGCATAGTAGCTCTACGAAGCAGGCACGCGGTTGAGCGGTAGTTCGGGGTTGGAGTTGTTCTGTCTGGATATATACCTCGCTAGTCTCGGGCTCTCCCTACTCACTCTGGGCCTGAGGGTTTCCCCTTGGTCGGCCGGGCCGGCTTCTCTAGGTTGACTCGGTGCTCGACTGCTTCACCTGATCAGACTCAGCTAGAGTTTCGACACTCCGCCGTCCCTCCTGACTGCTGCCCCGCATGTGCCAGACCCAAGATGGCGGCCTCCACCCTCTCGCAGCCCAAAGCGACAAAAGCGGTGGCGGTGCCGCGGCCTCGGGACGACGAGGCGGGTGCAGGGGCGCCGCCCGAGGCTGGTAAGAGCCTGGCAGAGGGGCAAGGAAAAACTAGTCCGATCGAACATGGTGGAGTGCCGTTTCTCTCCGCCCGCCCCCCCCCCCCCCCCGGACTGCTTTTTTAAGAGAGCGCGGCGCCTTTGCTTTTCTGGATGTGGGGTGGGATTGGGCTGACTGACAGGAAGCGGCGCCGTTTTTCTCTTTGCTCCTTTGTGCAGAGTACCAGGGCACCTTTGCTGTCAAGGCCTGATAGAGCATCATCGCCGTAGCCGCCTAGCTTCCCAAATAGCCCCTGCGCTGGTCAGCATCATTTCATTCCCTTTGAAGCCGTGGTTGTGCAGCACCCGGAGCGCCTGGCCAGCGCCTCGTCCACTGTCTGTAGTACCGCAAGCAGTTGATTTGTTAGTTGATCCGTATTGATACAAAACGGTTGTAGGCTCTGCCGTTTCACTAATCACTGCTCCTTCTAAACATCACAACCAGTCTTAACAGTAGTTTTCTGGCATGTGTTAAAACTTCCTAGTATTGACTCTGGCCTACCTAAAAATAAGGCAAATAACTGATTACACTGTGAGAAAAGGATAAATAATGTTAAAGTGGACTACAAGAAGCGTGCATTACTGCAGTGTTTGCTTGGTTAATCCAGCACTTTACTTGTTGAGATGGTTGAATTCTAGCTTTGAAATTCTCCAGTATAGTAGGCACTATGAGGACTGTTCTGTTTTTCATTTTGTGCATGTCATTTTGCCTAGTTTCCTTTTACATTTTATTGTAATAATTGTATAGCCCGATCTCATCTCGGAAGCTAAGCAGGGTCAGTACTTGAATGGGAGACCACCAAGGAAGGCTCTGCAGAGGATGGCAATGGCAAACCACGTCTGTTTTTCACTTGTCCTTAAAGTCCCTCTCTGGGGTTGCCATAAGTCGGCTTCAACTTTTTCATGCACGTAATTGTTAAATATAGTTGTGATATTCTCAAGAGTAGTACATATTTTCCTCCAGCATGTATGTGAACTATTATATTGGTGAATTTTTCAATCAAAATAGAATTGTTTTTCTTCATATTTAAATGAAGATTCTCTATTTAAGCTGTTTTTCTCATCCTTGTCATATTTACAGATTGATTTTGTATATATTTCTGTTAAGTAAATCCCACTATGTTACTTGCAGAGAAGTGTGCATAAGACTGGGCTCTGCATAATGCCACTGTTGCTTTATCTTTCTCTAGATTGTAGCTGACAAGCCAGTGCATAGTTTCTTGGTGCAAACAGTTTTGCATAACATTTTGTCACTTTCTGCTCTGGTCAAGTTTTTTCTTCCTGTTGCTCTAAAGTAAAAAACCCCTCACATCCATGATCTATTTAATTGTAATTGCTATTCCCCTGAATGGTATCTTTGCTTTGTTTTTGTGTACACACATACTACAAATGCCACTGAGCATGACATTTTTTGCTGTAAGTAAGGGATCAGAGTGAAAAGAAATAACTTGCTGAACACAAGTTGAAATACAACATTTTAATAGATTAACTAATTAGTGGAATTGCTTATCATTATCTGGTTGATCCCTCCTATATATAGTCCCATAGCAATTTTTGTGGCCTCTTATCCAGGAACACAGATGGCTTATCACGTCTTCTGGCACTAAACTGTGGTCTCATAACCAATATGGTAATGTTGTCTTAATTGTCAGCATTCTGTACCTTCCTACAGATTTTTACTGTTACTGCTAATTATAGTTGTGCATTTCCAGCTCTAAGATATAACATAGGCTTTATTATTTTCATGTCATAATTCAATGTTCAGTTTCTGATTTTTAAAAAGTCTTGCAGTGGAGATTTTCTTTATTGCTCAATGACCTCACATATTTTTATGTTTAAGCAATAGCAAGGGCTCAATTGTTGCAAAGATATCTCTAGTAACATATTTACTTATTTTTGTAGTAAGTGGCACAGTAATTTTTTTGTCATGTTAAGTGGAATTTATGGGGTAGCTGAATAATTTACAACGTATTTTAATTATGTACGACATGGTTTGACCCTCTAACATTGTTAGCTTTCCCGTTTCAAGCTCAAGCCCCATATTCCCTTCTTTCTTTGATAGTCATGGCTTCTGAGGAGGAAGATGATATGGTTACAACAGAAATGGGATCACTATCACTCCAGAAGAAGAATTCTGTGGCTGGGTCATTAGACCAGATTCCAAGCAGAATAGGGAACTCGCTGTCTCCAGACCCTTCCAGCAATAAGGCAGACTCCCGAGATTCTAAAAGTGAGTCTCTGTTGTTGTTGTTGTTGAGGCATCTGTGGAACATTGTGCATGGTATCTGCAATAGAGTGAGTCTCCTTCTCATCTGGCTTATAGTCAGATCTGAACCTGTCTCTTACAAGCTTTTCTATAAAGGAAAGATACTGTAATGGCTTTTAGTTTGATTCTTTCTGTTGGTGTAAGAATGTGCAAGCTTTTGTAACTAACAAAACTGCTATTCACATTAAAAAGACTGTGGAAGAAACTGTGCATATCAAGAGCTTGCATTTTTGCTATAAAAATGAAGGGTTGACCCAATAAAATAAATTGCCTTCTCAATATCTTGTGTGTGTTGTTGAAGAAATAGCAGTACAACTCTACATTTTCCCCATAGGATTGTTCATTTTTAAAAAAAATCTTTCACTAACATTATACAAAGTACATCGATGAACAACAGCACTGAATCACAGCCTGTCTAATTAATGGTCCATTGGTGAAGAGGTTTTCTACCTTGTAAAGTGCACAGTGAAGCGTGATTGATGCAATTAATCTTCATTCCAAAGAAGTTTCTAACTTTCTTAGTTGTATTTGTTCCTGAAGTGAAGAAAAAGTTTGCACACTTGAGTTCAGCTTTAGGATAATCGCCAGTAGCTAGTCATTACCAGTAGACATCACCATTCTTGGCTGTACTTGGGTAACAATTTTAGATAATCTGTGATGATTGAAAGATGTTCAAAATAAGAAATACAGTGCTGAGTTAGTGGGGGGACTAAGGGGTACTTGATATGACACATGAGGCATCTTGGACCAATTTCATGTGTCAGCTAAGTCAACAAAAGCAGTGATTGCATGTGGACAGTGGTTAAGTTTTGCAAATATAGTTTGAAGAGGGAGCTTGGTCACCAAACAAATGCCATTTGGTTAGTACTTATTAAATTCATTCTTCGCATAACAGATTGCTGGTGCAAATCTGTTGTGCCAAACCAAGGCTGAGTTTGTGATATCTGAGAGGCTGACTTTTAAAGAGAGACTCAGACTCAAGACTGCAATGTGCACAGGTGGTCTGCTGACAAGTAGCAAAGAGAGTGTGAGGTTAAATTTAACCTTGTCTCAATAAGTCACTCTCCTCTTTCCAGCACCAAACCTCACGACGTGCGAGGTCTGTGGCGCCTGCTTTGAAACCCGCAAGGGCCTGTCCAGCCATGCCCGTTCTCACTTGCGTCAGCTCGGTGTGGCTGAGTCCGAGAGCAGCGGAGCCCCCATCGACTTACTGTATGAACTGATGAAACAGAAGGGCAAACAGGACAGCGGCCCCATCTCTCCAAGCCTTAGCAAAAAATCTGCTTCTCCCAAAGAAGGGACTGCAGGGTCCTCACGGCCAACACTGTTGCCCCCCACTACAGAACGGCCTCAAGAGCCACCTGTAAACAAAGCAATCAAATCCCCTCCAGATTTCAGCTCCAAGAATGTTGCCCAGCCAGGATCTCCCATACTCAAGAAAGTGACACCTTCTCTGCCTGGTTCTCCTCCACCAAAGAACCCTGAAGACAAGAGCCCTAAGCTACCGCTGAGCCCCCTGCAGAGCTCTCCTAAAGCACAGTGGCCACAACCGGAGGAAGAAGGCCCCTTAAATCTAAGTGAGTCTGTTTGATGCTGATGCTTCTTGCTGTGCGTAACACTGGAGAGTTGGCAGAGAGCTTTTGTGTGTGGCATTACCCTGTGGTGTGAACCAGTTAAGGGTTTTCCCCCTCCAACCTGCCAGACACATTTGCCATCCATTGGCTGCAAAGGCTGCTGCACTCGCACATATTGTCTCTTATGTACACCACGGTAAAGGAAGGGCATGGGAGGTAAATTGGATATGTTACTCTCCTGCAAAATGTTCCGTTATTATTTCTAGGATAATTGCTGGTTTTAGATGAAGATGGGCTCTTTGCTGTTAGGCAGAGAGTGTTTCTCTCTTCTCAGATTTATATGAGAGCTGCTTTTTATTTTTACTGCAACATACCTGCCTATTAGAGCTTCTTTCCAAAGGAGGCACTTCCCTCTACCTCCACGGGTTCTTTTCCCAATCTACCTCTGGGAGGGTCAGTCCTATAATATTACTCCGTATACCTTCCACAAAGCTTTCCCACATGTCCTTTCAGTTTGTGCTCAGTCTTTATTATTAATTCATTGTTGGAAAATAGGAATGAGTCTCAGTCAGAGGGACAGTATCTGTAAACAATCTACTTCCTGCCAAAGCCCTGAGCGAAGCTACTCTTCACCTCAAGAAAAGGCCAAGGTACTCTCTGTTATGATCTTGAGAACAGATATTCAGTTAAAAACAAATGTCCATTGCAGAACAAAGGGCAAGGAGTCCAGTGCCATGAGTATCTTAGATTTCCCACCAGGAGGCAATTTCTACTGCTTTTAAGTCTTACTGTTTTTGACCTTTTACACAGTAAACCTGCATGTTGTTCACGTACCCTCATCAGTACCCTCATTAGATCTGATGCTAATGCTGGTGATTCTTAGGTTGCTTGAAAAGACGATGCTTGAAAATTAGCACAGCCAAACCGCTTGTGGACTCTAGTATTCAGAGACAGGTCTCTTCAGCAGTGTTAGCGATGGAAATCTTTTATTTGAAAAGCTGTCAGAAACAGCATAAGCTACTCCATACCACCTGTATCAGTTTTCTTGAATTTTCCTTTTTTTGCATTGCAGGGAAACCATGCCTCACTGATTAAGTGCTGCTTTGCAGTTGTTACTGGTGAGGGAGCAATGAGTTTTCACTGTTGCTGTGATTAGTCAGGGGCATATATGTCTACTGGAGATCAAGCAGGAGCACAGGGGAATTTTCTGGTGGGGCGGTCAGGGTAGGATCTGATGGTGTCAAGGCTTCCTTACCTATAGGGTTTTATTATCCTTTAAGCAGCCAAGTCTACAGTCCTACTGGTATAGGAAGTGTCTGTCTACATCCTGAGAGATCTGCCTTTACAATGAATCTCATACTTGTTTCATCTGAGTATCTAATTTTAAAAGCCCTGTTTGCTGCTGTTAGAACCCTTCAGTTATCTCATCATAGTGCAGTAGTCTAGTTTAAACTGAACACTAGAGTCCTCAGATCTGTTATTCTGCCTCAGTTATGCAACTGAAAAGAGTTACTGAGGAAAAACAATAGCATTTGTACAGATACGTCCGACTCCCATCCCTAAGTGTACCTCTTCACTTCTGGCATGAATATTTGCTTTACACTTCTCATTCTAGAAACCACTGTGAGATTTTCTACCTTTGCTATCGCATGTTAGTTGGCCAAGTCTAGGCTAAGCTGTGTTTCATTTAACCAGTGATGTGTCAAAGTGGAGATTCATAGAATATACTGTGTCACTTCTAGATATCATACATGCCTTCTTTAAATATTCATGGGCACTTTGAACTTGCATGATACAGAAACTGGCATAAATCTTCATGGACTAAATAAGGTCTTTTAAGTTGCCATTCTGTACACATTCAGTAACAACAGCTGTCAATTCTGCAGTCAACCCAGTTCTTGTTAATAGATCATACAATAGATAGGTAGATTGTAGGGTGCATACCAGTGAAAGAACTGCATGGTCCTCTCTTTATTTTGAAATCAAACGTTATAAATGTTGGATCAAAGACATTTCTAAGAAGCTTACAGGTATGAAAAACTGTAATGTTTGGAAAGTATACTCTTGAGCTCTGTGTCACTGTTATGGATGCCTGTTTAAATGAGATTTTGCAGTCTGAAGGTGTGAAATGATTGGCAAAAAACAAACAAACCCTCATATGCACTGTGCCTCAAAGTAGCAGTTTGTAATTTTTAATGACTGTTCTGGTTGAAGTCTTGTTTTTCTGGCAAGAACTCATCAGTTAGTAGTTGGAATTTCTACTGAATACTGGACAGCTAGCTTTTGATGTTGCCGTTCTTAAAAATGTCTGGTGGTTTAAGCTGAAGTGGTAATTACAGAGGCTTCAGTGTCATGTTTCCATGAGTGAGAATGTTTGAAAACTTGACCTGGCTTAGTGCATAGTAAATCTGATTTAATTTCAGATCTTCCCTGGAAATTTTTTGCTCAACCGATAAGGCAGCAGCAGTGATATATATGGAATAACTCACCTTTGAGCCTCCTTGTTAAATTCTCTTGGGAAACCATTGTATCATGCCATTTTTGGAATAATGGATCCGACAGAGCCCTTTTCAGATTGTGACAGGTGTTTGAGACGATTGTGATCAATGTGTTTTCTTTCCGCAGCTGTAGATAGTGACTCGGGCAGAGAAATTGACTGCCAGTTATGTGGTGCCTGGTTTGAAACCAGAAAAGGGCTGTCAAGTCACGCTAGAGCCCACCTGAGACACCTGGGAGTGAGCGATCCAGATGCTAAAGGATCTCCTATTGATGTTTTAAATGATCTCATCAAAAATGAAGACTTCAAAGGCCGTCTTTCCTCTCTCCTCCCTAGTGAGAGAGAATCATTAGGGGACACTGGGAGTTCTGATGGACCCAGCCCAAAGAGCACCGCTACAGCAACGCCTGCCACAGGCATGAAACAAGCACATTCACCAAAGTCTTTGGGCAAACAGCCATCTGTACTCTCACCTCACTCCCCTCCACCATCCAAGAAACTGAAGCCACATGGCCACAGACTGTCAGCTGTGGCCACTCTGCAAAGGAAACAGGGTCTTTCTTCCAGCGCGTACTGGGCATCAGATGCTGAGATGGCTCCACTCAATCTCTGTAGGTTCTATCAGTGCTGGCTCCTGCCCCCCTCCTCCCACCCTTCCCAGTCTTGTTTATGTGACATGGAGTTGTGCACCTAACATCCAGGCCACTTGCTGTTTCCTGCCAGTCTCTGATAAGCAGCGAAGGGGTGAGGAAGCAAGCTCTTCGAGCCACGTGCTCTCCATTGCCTTTTCCCTAAGAGCTCCCCCCACCCCCGAACATTCTACTGCAGTTTTCCCAGCAGGCCTCTGTGTGTGCTGAAATTACCCCTTCCCTTTCTGGGTATTCACTTCACTGTTTTTGCCTTGCTCCAAAGGGAAGACATCTTTCTGTTCCAGATAGAGCAACGCTGTATGCTTAAATGCTTTACATGTAGGACTGTCACAAGACAAATGAACTCCACACTGCTTTGCCTGCTGATGAAGGGAGAATTGTGACTGTACTATTTGAAAGGAGAGTATGCAAGTTGATACATAGCCCTTTGGGGTCATTGACTGAACTCTGACTGCAGTGCTTTTTAGAGCACTCAGTGACCACTCAATGTTAGCAGAATGCTCAGTAGTGTCTTTCTCCTTGGCATTTAAATGTCCCAGCAGTTACTGAGCAAGGAAGGTTCCCTTTCGTCCTCCCATATACAGGTTCACTAGGGCTACATCCCATTCCAGAGATGGAAGAAACAGTTGGTCACGATGGTGGGATTTCAGCCATTTCCCTCACTCAGTGAAGACAGAGTATGTAGGAGAGAAGGGTTATCTGTATATTAGTGGTTTAAAGTTCCTTAAACTGGCACCCTGTATCAAGTGTACTTTATCCTTCTGCACTGACTGTTCTGCATTACCTCAAGAAGGCTGCGTGGCTCAGACTAAGGATGGCAAAAACAGCGCACTTGATCTTTGGTACTCCCCCAGTTATGCACTGGAATGTGAGATTCCTGAGTGACAGGGAGAATGAACCAGGCATTGAATTCTTCTGCAGGAGAGGCATTCAGCATTCCTTGTTGTAGGACTGAGTGTTTAGATGTATACTAGACAGCAAGTGTATTTTGAAAAGTGCTGTGAGGATACTTTTTGTGTAGGAGATTAGCTTTCATGCCAGATTGCTTTGCACGCACTGAGACTCCTTTCTTCATAAACAGGACTGGGCAGGGGTGTTGGCAATTGCAGAGGTTCTCTTCTGCCTCATTGCCAAAGATATAATCTCATGATTTAGGATCAGCACTTCCATTTGGCAATGCCTGCTTTCACTGTCTCTTGTCTTTGTCTCCAGTGTCCCCTGCTTTAACCTCATCCATCCAAGCTTTCATGCCTTACAGGAATTGTTGGTGGTTTGATATATTTCCTTTGGCCAAGCTTGTTGAGGGATCAGCTTTGTGTTGTGCAAAATCCTTCTGCTATATGCCTGCTTCATACAGCCTTGCAGGGGAGTAATCTGGCTGGTATCCAGGTTGAATCATATTCTTATCTGATTCTTCTGTAGTCTGCTGTAACCACATGTCTTCTTTTTCTTCTCAGCCTCTGGAGCAGAACCTGTGCGAGACATCAGGTGTGAGTTCTGTGGTGAATATTTTGAGAATCGGAAGGGGCTGTCCAGCCATGCCAGGTCACATCTGCGTCAAATGGGGGTAACTGAGTGGTATGTGAATGGCTCCCCCATTGACACACTCCGAGAAATCCTGAAACGGCGGGCCCAACCTCGGACCAGTGCCTCTGGCTCCCCAGCACAGGGTCAGAAACCCATTGCCCCATCTGTTCTTGGAGGCTCTCTGGAACCATGCAGTCCAGGGGAAAGCCATGTGCCTACCATCCCTAAAAGGGCACAGCAGCCAGGGAGTCCTATGGGGCAGTCTTCTACCTCTTCTCCTCCCCCAACTGCTAGAAAAATCTTCTCTGGGCTTCCCTCTCCCTCTTTGCACAAGAAACTGAAGCAAGACCATTTGCGAATGGAAATCAAGCGGGAAATGATGTCTGGGGGACTTCACAACGAGTCACATCTGTCAGACAGACCTTGGTCACCACGGGAGGAGATGTCTCCACTCAATCTCTGTAAGTGTTAGTAGTGAAATCTTTCTGCATAAGGTTTAGAGAATGAATATCTGAAAGGTGAACAAGTGAAAACCTGGGAGCCAAACCCTAGGGATTTCCCCCAGTTATAAGATCGGGTGATGCCTGGCAAGGAGGGTACAGGTCTGCTGACTACCATTTTAGCATATTTTTGTGTTTATGCAACCTTCTGCACTTGAGATATGGGTAATTGTCACTTTGCTAAATGGGCTGTTTGTGGAAAGGACAGCAGCAAAAAAAGTAGCATCTTCCTAATGAGAAACCCCTGTTTCCTAGTTGCCACAATAAACACAGGTAGTTAAGTGCACTCCTGTCCAAGTGCCTAGTTGTTCTACAGCTTGTAGAGGACTGAACAGAATGCACACATGGAAGATCTAGGTTCAAAAATCTACTGAGCCTTGAAGATAGATGGGAGGTTTAGAGAAGTCATTATATCAGATCGAAATGAGATAAATGCTTCATAATGTTCTCTGCATTGAAAAATGTTGCAGAAGTAAATAAGGGTGTTTTGAATGATGTCTGGCTTGCTGCTAATTCCTTGCTTTTGAGCCAGTCTCTGTGCCCTTTTATCTGTCCCTTGCAGCTTCTCGTGCTGATCCTGTGCGGGACATTCGTTGTGAGTTCTGTGGTGAATTTTTTGAGAACCGAAAGGGGCTTTCTAGCCATGCCAGATCTCACTTGCGCCAGATGGGAGTAACTGAATGGTCAGTCAATGGCTCCCCCATAGACACACTCCGAGAGATTATAAAGAAGAAGAACAAGCCATGCTTGATAAAGAAGGAGCCGACCACAATGAGCATTGAGCTTCCAAAACCCATGGGGGAGGATGGAGGTGCTCCAAAGTCCCCTGGGAAAATGCTGCAGTCCATGGCTTTGTCCCCGCTGGGCGGGAGGACAGGAAAACCAAACCTTGGTCGGGAGATTTCCTTATCTCCACTCAAGTCACAAGAGGGTTTCTTGGCATCACTTTCCACTAAGCGCCTGCTGTCAGATGAGAGGCTGAGTGGCCCCGGTGAAATGAAGCAGAAAACCTACATCCAGACTGAGTTGCCATTCAAAGCCAAGCATGTGCATGAAAAGCCTGCTCATACATGTAAGTGCCCCCCCCCCCGAGTGGGGAGGATAAGGCTGGGATCTAGAAAGCCTTCTTAGTATTCTGTTGTGAGGCTTTGCCTTGCGAACTTGGGGAGCTTTTCTGGTGTGCTAGAGGTGGGCGTGAAGTGGGATGAGATCAATCAGAATGCAAACAGACTTCAACAGCCAGTAGTGTCTTGTAGTCTTCAAAGAAGACCTCTGATACTCGCCAACATCTTGATTGATACAGGTCCTAACAGTACTCATCTGAGGATGTTGGTAACCAGTAATGGGTTAACATGTTGACTCTCCTCTCCCTGTTCTATTTAGTTAAATTCCCTATAGCCTCTGGCTGAGCATTTATTTTGGTATTGTTGCGCATTCAAACATCATGGTTGCCAAACCAATTAGTGGTATACTCTAGATGATCGAAGATATGCATCTTACCTATGTGTGTATGAAGGATAGTTGGGTTTTGTTTACTTAGCTTGTGAGCTGTGGATGAAGGGTATTAAAAGCAATGCTTCGGGAAAGTTCAGTGGGTTCTTCAAACTATTCACCTTAGTTTCAGAGAATCCTATTAGGGGGAATAGACGTAATGACTTGGAGAGGATAATACCTGGTACACCTACCCTTGAACAGTTGTTGTTTAAGTCCTTTGCTGAGAACTTTGCTTAGTGTAGATCCATGCCATTTCTGCTCCCAGCCAGTGAAGCCTGCTGCGAACTGTGTGGCCTGTACTTTGAGAACCGCAAGGCGCTGGCCAGCCATGCTCGTGCCCATCTCAGGCAGTTTGGAGTGACTGAGTGGTGTGTGAACGGCTCTCCAATTGAGACTCTGAGTGAGTGGATCAAGCATCGACCCCAGAAAGCTGGAGCGTATCGCAGCTACATCCAAGGTGGGCGGCCCTTTACCAAGAAGTTTCGCAATGCCTCTCATGCACGCGACAGTGACACCCCCGGGAAAAGAGCTCCTCTGAGCCTGCAGGCAGGCAGCCCTCCACTGCTGAGCAGAAGTCTAGGTGGGGAGATGGTGCCCAGCGAGCCCAGCAAAGCTGTGGATGGAAGCAGCGAAAGACCTGCAGTCACCTCACCTCTATCGCTGGTAAAGATGGAGGAGCATCACCAACATAACATCAACAGTGAGTCACTGCTCCCAGTTCACCAGCACGAGTACATGTGGAAGAGAGGGCCCATCACAAGGCGTTTTGGGCTGCCAGAGGGAACCCCCCCTCCCTTTTTTTACAGCCCATCATGAGGGAACAAATCAGATCTATCATTGGCTCTACATGCTAATCCAAACAATTTGGCCAGTCCCTGGTAATGGGCCTCAGGAAAATTATTTACTAGATTAATATGTTAAAATCTTAGCCACAGAGGAACATTTCCAGTCAGAGTGATAATTCACCACACTGGGTTGGACAAAGTTGTTCAGAAAATGATTTATGCTTTTAAGACCTCCTTAAAGTTGTGTGCCCCCCCCCCGCCCCCGGCCTTTGTTGTAATGAAAAATATAATTTTCAAAAAAGTGGCTTTTCATGGCAAATCTTCCATTGTGGCGTGTTTGCTGTATCCCACCGTCCTGTTCTGAAACATATTTATCTTTTGTTCCTTAGAATTTGAACGGAGGCAGGCCAAGCCCCTTGAGACTCCTGCACCTCGAGAAGAGGAAGCCAATGACATGCAGCAGAAGTCTGAAGAGGTCCGCCAGCCACCCCCCAGAGTGAGACCAGTACCATCCTTGGTTCCTAGGCCACCACAGACTTCCTTGGTGAAGTTTGTGGGTAATATCTACACACTTAAGTGCAGGTGTGTGCTATTCTGCTGTCTTGTGTGGTGTAGTGGTTAAGAGTGGAGGAATCTAATCTGGAGAATTGGGTTTGATTCTTTGAGAGGTCTGGGAACCATGTATCTTCGGGACCGCCTCCACTGGTATGTCCCCCAAAGAGCATTGCACTCTGCTGAGAACAACCTACTGGCGCTCCCTGGCCCCAAAGACATCTGGCTGTCCTTGATCAGAGCCAGGGCTTTCTTGGTCTTGGCTCTGACCTAGTGGAACTCTCTGCCAAATGACATCATGGCCCTGCGGGACTTAATGCAGTTCCACAGGGCCTGGAAGGCAGAGATGTTGCACCCGCCAGGATTTTGGTTGAGGACAGCAATGGGTTTTATTATGGCTGGTACTCTCCTCCTCTCTCCCATCTTTCCTCTCTTCTTCACCTCTTCCTGCCCTGCCCGCAAGGCAGCAACACAGTCCAGAACTGGCTAAGATAAATTCACACGCCATCTGGGGATTGTTTTAAGAATTAAATGGTTTTATGTAATGGTTATAATTTTAACAATGCTTATGGAGTATTTCTACTGTTTTTCTTTGCCCAGGGCCCTGTGAACTCAGGGATTGGGCGATTCATAAATTTAATTGTAAGTAAATAAATAGTCCTTCCCATGAAGCCCACTGGGTGGTCTTGGGCCTTTCACAGTTCTCTCAGAACTCTCTCAGCCCCACCTACATCACAAGGTGACTGTTGTGGGGAGAAGAAGGCAATTGTAAGCTGCTTTGAGACTCTTTAAGGTAGAGAAAGGCGGGGTATAAAAACCTATCCTCCTCCTTGTTCATTCCCTTGTCTGTAGTAAAACTGGAACAAAGGGTAGTATAAGTAACTATACTGTGTTGATAGATTCAGGTAGATAGCTGTGTTGGTCTGAAGCAGCAGAACAAAGTTTGAGGCCAGTGGCATCTTTAAGACCAACAAAGTTTTATTCAAGGTATATTTCGTGTGTACACACACTTCTTCAGATGCAATGAAATGGACATTACCAGTCCATGCATATAGGTAGAGGGTGAGCAGTAAACTAGCATACAGCATAATGAATATGTTTAACAGATTCCAGGACCGAACAGGTACAACAAGTTTTGTTTATATAGTTACCATTTGTTTGGGTTTAAATATGGGGGGGGGGACATAAATATGTCAAAATTGAAGATTGATGGGCAGATGTATGCTTAACTGTGGAATGCTGAGAGTAATTGACTGAGACCCTGCCATTACGCTCCATCCGTGTCTTCTCAAGCAAGAAGGTGACCTCACAGCAACTTTTTTTTTAAGTGGGGGTAGATTGGCTGTGCAGTGTATCTCAACCGTCCCCAGACCATAGAAATGCATTCCAATCTACCATTCCAAATGACATTACATTCTACTATTCATTACGTTACATTACGTTCTACTATTCTGATCTATTATTCCTATTTAGAAATGAAATAAAAAGGATGTATTGCCCTTCTGGGGATTGGTGAGAATACAGATGTGAGGGCTGAATGAGGTTAGCATATGTAGTGAGATAAGAAACCAATATCCCTGAAGTCCTGAATCCATTGTTCTAAGTGTTGTAATAACTTGCAACTCAGCAATTTCCCTTTCTAGATTTATAGAATTTGAAGGTACCTCCAGGGTCATCTAGTCCAGCCTCCCCTGCACAATGCAGGAAAATCACAAATGCCTCCCACCACCACCACCCCCAGTGATCCCTGTTTCATGCCCAGAAGATGACAAAAAACCTCCAGGATCCCCAGCCAAACTTGCCTGGAGAAAAATTGCTTCCTGACCCCAAAGTAGTGGTCAGCATTTTCCTAGGCGTGTACGAAAGGGCCACAAGAACTAAGCACTGATGCAACCCTTCCTGCCCTCCCAAGTCTCATGATATGCCTAAGTTCACAGAATCAGCATTGCTATCAATTCTGTTCTTGAAGTTCCTTTGTAATAAAGCAGCTACTTTGAGGTTACCCATTGAATGTCCTGGAATGTTCAGCCTCGTTCAGCCTTTACATCTATATTCTCACCAGTTTGGAATGGAGTTAATTATTCTCAGCATTCAACAATTAAGAATACACGTGCCCATCAATCTCCAATTTGTTGTTGTTGTTGCTGTTCAGTCGCACAGTCAAGTCTGACTCTTCGCGACTCCATGGACCAGATCACGCCAGGCCTTCCTGTCTTCCATCGTCCTCTCAAATAATTTAGACATATTTATTTCCTTCACTGTGTTCTCCCCCCCCCCCATAATTAAACCCAAACAAATGGTAACCATATAAACAAAGTTTGTAAGTCCAGTTTGGTACTTGAATCTGTTAAACATCTTCATTATGCTGTCTGCTAATTTACTGCTTGCCTTCTACCTATATGATTGGACTGGTAATTTCCATTTCGTTGTATCTGAAGAAGTGTGCATGCACATGAAAGCTTATATCTTGAATGAAACTTTTGGGTCTTAAGGATGCCACTGGACTCAAACTTTGTTATAATATGTTGGTGTAACTGTCCATTAGAGGACAGTCCCTCTTGCTCCAAGACTCTCAAGGGCAAGCCAAGAGATGAAAAGATAACCTCAGTTCCCTTACTCCCACGTACTTTTAGGGAGCTTGGTTTCAGTGTGTGCGTTGAGATGAATAATTCTTCAAATGTCCTCTACTAAGCATTGTGTTCTCTTTGTGCAGATTTTGTGAAGTGGAGTTCCAAGGGCCCCTCTCTATACAAGAAGAATGGGTACGGCATCTCCAGCGCCACATCTTGGAGACTAACTTCTCCAAGGCAGACGCCTTGCGAAGTGGAACTGATGTGCCTGCGGCACCACCTGTAGCTGAAGCCCAGTAGTAGAGCTCTTAGGAAGCACCAGCATTCCAGCATTCCCTTACTCTTCTGAATGAACAAAATTAATTATTAACAAAGGAGGTGAAAGCAGTATTTAATTTCTGGGCTCTCTTGCTATCCTGCAGGCGAGGTTTCTATAAACCAACTTGGACTCGGGGCAGGGGGAAGGATCCCAGAATTCGAGCACTAAATAAACCATGCTGTTTTTGTGGAGATGCTCTTTACTGACAGCAGTGGTAATCCAGGCTGGAGTTTGCTTTCGTGCACTCTGTCTGCACAGAGGGAAGGTGTGGAACAAGGTAAAACGGGAACTTCCTAGTCCTCCCAGTGAATACAGATTTCGCCAAAGACTGTCTCTCTTGCAGGGAGGAAGCATGTACTAGCTGTGTTGCAGATCAGGCTGTGGGAGATGTCATGGTGAGAGTTGTGAATATGAGGTTCTAGTGAAAGTTGTGAACATGAGGAACTGTTTTGAGGTCACACATAAGCAAGTTGGGAGGGTGGAAGCAGAGCCATTTTGCTCTGTGGGAAAAGCTGTTGATTATGTATGTGATCCTAGAGTTAATGTATGTTTGGATCCTTAGGTGACAAGTCTTTAGTTTCTGTAGCCGTTGGATCCTGTTGTGCATGTTCATGTCCCCTAGCTGTGTATTGGGGGTTTCAGTCCCACCTACATTAAAGGGGAAATCACGAATTCCTTTACCCATATACATTTTCCCTTTCCTTCACTTCCTGATATCATTTGGTCATCCCTATCCATTTCATGTGGGACTCTGGAGAGAACTGGGCTTTGCCATGTTATGGTAATCAAATATTGGCAGAAAGGTGTGGTTGTTTCCTATTGTTTAGCCTTGGGCTGCAGAATGAGTAACGATAGGCTGTATGTGACCTCTGGTTGAAATAAGATTTGGCTTGTCCTTCTGCACAGCTCTGGATAAACAAGTCCTTTCCAAGAGTACCTTAAGGGTTTAGAGCAATGTGGTCTTTGTGGACTCCTCAGTGGAGAAGCACTGTTTGTCTCCTTTCTAGTAGGCACTTGGTACAGTTCCCAAACCAGCAACAGTAGGCCCTGCTGGAATTGCTGCTTTCCTGTCCTTGCTCACTGTTGCTGTCCTCTCTCTTTTCATAGAACCTCAACTTTTTAAAATCTAGTCTTGTGTAGAAATAACATTCATTTTTATTTGGAATCCAGGCTGAGCAGAGTCTGGAAGGAAATTACTTTTTAACCTTTTCAATGGGGATATTCTGGTTATTACTGTACCTAGGAATATGTATATTAGATTAAACCTGTTCTGGAAACAAAATTGAGAATCCTGAGTGTGTTCTTTTTGACTTCCTATAAATGTGGGAGAAAATGAAAATGTGTTCTGGCTTTCATAGAAGGGAAGATCAGAGCCTTACCAGTGATGTGGAAACTGTCCCTTCAAGAAGCATAAGGTTGTATCATTCAGCATGCCCTGAAATTTATACTGCTTGCTTTTTAAGCATATCTTAATAATTTATTATTGTGAACATTGCACTCGTAGGAATTTCACCTTAATGTTGAAGACTTTCTCACATTTCAACTTGTACAATGGTAATAAATTCTAAACCAAACCCATATGGGAGTTAAGTAAAAAGCACACTGAAGGCTTTGAGTGAAAGTGCAATGTTGCAGAAGACTCATGATAATTCAAAATGGATAACCAGAAGTGGACACCAGTTTGACTATGTAATCTCATCCTTGGTTTCTGATTTTCAAGTTCTCTTTCTATACATACTGCAACATAACAAAGGCCGAACAATATGTAATCAAAACCAACATACCAAACGTTGTTTTCTCCACAAGCACCTACAGTACAGAACAGGCCCATAGCCACAATGGGGCATTTGGGGGTAGAGCCCCACCACTGATGAGCCCTGCCCCACCCTGGGAGGATGCCAGACCCCCCCGACCCCCCCCCCCAGTACGCCTCACCCTGCAGCAGTGGGGAAGGAAGGAGGTTGGGGAAGGAAAGGAGGAGGTTGGGGAAGGAAAGGGAAGCTGCCCTGCTGTTTCTGGTCAGTTTCACTCCCCTAGGAACAGCTGTGG
Source organism: Gekko japonicus (assembly GCF_001447785.1). Lineage (NCBI taxonomy): Eukaryota > Metazoa > Chordata > Lepidosauria > Squamata > Gekkonidae > Gekko > Gekko japonicus. The sequence continues at coordinate 109,261 of NW_015174881.1, read as the reverse complement.
CCACCACAGGAGGCAGAACTGACCACAAAATGGCTGCTGCAGGTAGGCTTGCCAAGTCCCCCCGGAGGGCGGGGAAACACCCGCCCCAGAGGCCCGTTCCCCGCTGTCAGCGGATCGGGCCCCGGGGGGAACGCCACCCCGACGTGCATGTCACCCGGAAGTGTCGCAACCACGCCGGGCATGCTGGGGGCGGGGCCAAGGTCATCCAAGGGAAAACTCTATGGTTTTCCCTCGGATGGTCGTAGCCCTGCCCCCAGCGTGCCCGGCATGGTCGTGTCACTTCCGAGTGATGTGGATGCGGCATGCATGCGCGCACTACAGCCACCAGCCGGGAGTCCCCCGCTGCGGCGAAAATCACACTTGGCAACCCTAGCTGCAGGAGATGGAGCCAAACACGTAGAAGAAGCCCACTTTCAGAGGAGAAGACTGGTAATTTAAAATATACTGGCAAAGGGGTGAAAGAGAATAAAACAAATGTGGTGGCAGCTGCCACTGAAACAATGTTATTTTAATCTGCATAGCTGATCAGATCAGTGGTCAAGCAGAAGCCCTGCTGCATAAGAGCCCACTCACTTTCCAAATCTAAAAACTCTTAGTGGGTGCCAAGAAAGATGTCAGGAAGCACTATGGTGCCTATGGGCACCATGTTGGACACCCATGGTACAAACTAACACTAAATTTCCAATGTACCATTTTACCTGTTTATTAGAATATTGTTCACTAAGGTCTGGGTGTTTTGATCTCAGTGAGAGGACATATGGAAGGTGTTTACTTTCACCCTCAAGAAATCGGTGAAATGCCTCTCTGAAATATCCCAGAAACCCATGTTAGGAGTACTCTGTACATACAGCGCACACTTCGGTTTTCCCCCATCTTTCTGCCAAGGAGTTTACTGCTTGTGGAGATAACAGAGCTTATTTGGAAGCTTGCAACTGATGAATTAGCTAACTAGTTCAAAACAATGGCCTGAATCCATTCACATTAAGGTGACTTAAGGGCACTTAAGCTTCCTTAAGCAGGAGCAGTGATTTTTACTAACGTGCCCCTTACCACTGCAGCCCCTCCAACTATGTCATTTGAGGATCTGTTGACGTCAAGTGTCACAAGGTAACAAGATGTTTACAGACCTCAGGGCTGCAGCAGTGAGGAGAAACTGCAAAAACCACTGTCCTCTGTTAACTGCAACTACAGTTGAATGTGAGAAAGTCGGTGTCCCATGCTTCTTAACATTTGTTACCCTTATGCAGGGCCCCCAACCTTGTTAAACTTGTCAGTGATTTCAGATTTTGAGAAGAGGTAGTGAGTGCCACAATAAAATGGTTGCCATGGGGACTAGGTTTTCTGTCAAGACATTGGAACTTTTCCCAAACATCCTCCCATGACTGAGGTAGCTGTTTCCAAATTAAGCCTCCTCAGCTCTGCTGAACAGGGCCGCAGTGGTTCAGAGATTAAGACAACGAGCTGTAGACCAGAAGGTCTGTAGTTCAGCAGTTGAAGACCCTAGTGCCATGTGACAGAGTGAGTTCCCGTCTCTGGCCCCAGCTCCTGCCAACCTTGCAGTTCGAAAGCAAAAAACTGCAGGTAGATAAAATGGGTACCGCTTCGGTGGGAAGGTAACAGCGTTCCGTGTGCCTTGGCATTTAGTCATGCCGGCCACATGACTACCGAAATGTTTTTGGATAGCGCTGGCTCTTCGGCTTGGAGATGAGCACCGCCCCTTAGAGTTGGATTTGACTGGCTTTTGAGCAAGGGAAACCTTTAAGCTCTTCTGAAGTACCTCCTACTTCAAAACATCAGATGGAATCCAGGATAGGCTCTTTGTTTTTGAGAAATGATGCTTCAGGAGAGAAAGAAATGGCCATCAGGAAAACATACTGGTGGGCATCATAGCAGCCATAGGTATGAGTTGCCATTGGGGATAACTGCTCTTAGGGCTGCCAAGGTCATGACTCTGCAGTGACTAAAAGCCTCAACTGGCAGAATTCCCTTCTCACTGTAGTATGCCTACCTTCTATAATATGCATTCCTCCTCCTCTTAAGTAGACTCAAGTTTCTTGGAACTTGCTCTCTGATTAGCCTTTTCTTGCTTCAGTTCCTGGTGTACTTTCACACTGGAACCCCTCTCCTCACTTTAGCATACCCTATGTGAAGCTTTAATCCCACTGATTTCTTTTTCTTCATAGAAGCTGTGCTGCAAACTTTGGTTACCTGAGCTAGGCCACCAAGCAGTTCACTGCCACAACCGGGATAATACAGAGCTTGGTTTCCCTTGCAGTCTTAAGTAGTCTGTTCCTTTTACTATTTCAGAAATTAGTTTCCCTTTTGCATTTTATAAACACCAAGATCAGATGGCACTTTCTACTATTCCTGGGATTCCGTCTTTAGAATCCAGCCCCGCTATTTGTTCCCTAGAGAATGCCTGTCTCACTAACAAGCTTGGTGTTGCAGTGGGAAAAGAGCTATTAGATTATTTTTGGTAAATATTACAGTAGGATGTCCTTTTATGTTGTGGGCCCTCCCATGAGGCCTTGCATTCAATGTATAATAAAATTGTCTCCAGAAAGCAACTCATGAATAAGAACATAAGAGACGCCAATGTTGGATCAGGCCAAAGGCCCATCTAGTCCAACACTCTGTCACACAGTGGCCAAAAATACCAGGTGCCATCAGGAGGTCCACCAGTGGGGCCAGGACATTAGAAGCCCTCCCCCTGTTGGCCCCCCCAAGCACCAAGAAGACAGAGCATCACTTGCCCCAGAGTGAGAGCCCCTATCTATACCTTGTGGCTAATAGCCACTGATGGACCTCTGCTCCATATGCCTATCTAATTCCCTTTTGAAGCCGTCCATGCTTGTAGCCGCCGCCACCTCCTGTAGCAGTGAATTCCATGTGTGAATCACTCTTTGGGTGAAGAATGCCTCATCTTAAAGGGGCAGTGTCTCAGAACATGAGTACTAATATGGAACACACAGGATAATGCAGTTGGGCTGGGCAGGTATAAATTAGGTTTGCTAACAAGCCTGGAAAAAAAAATCCCTGTCCTTTTAACTCAGCCTTAATGTGTAGAAATTGGAAGCTGAAGCTTTTCATGGCATGGAGAGAAATAACATCATCTGGTAAATAAAACTGTATTATGTATGTATAGAAGCACCATCAAGTTGTAGCTGCCTTATGGTGACCTATCGATGGGCTTTCAAGGCAAATGAGAAGCAGAGGTGCTTTGCCATTGCCTTTCTCTGCAGAGTCTTCCTTGGTGGTCTCCCATCCAAGTCATCCAAGAACCGACCCAACTTAGCTTCCGAGATCTAATTAGAGTGGGTTATACCATGCCACCTTTATTTAATTTGCTTATTAAACCATCTATATCCTGCCTTATTTAGTGGAGTGTTAAATTTAGTAGTGGTTCATGATATATTATGGTTCAGATTAACTTGGAATAAGGCAACATTAAATTAAAGTGTAATGCCTTCCATGATAAAATCTGCATGTAGTTAAAAATATGTAACTGAATGTACATTTTTGGCAAGGTTTATACTCTCTTTGAAATAGAAGAACTGGTTTCCAGTCCTGAAAAACACAAAATGCTCTACATCTGACAACAGCACTACAGATAAGATTAGAATTTCAATACCCAATCCATATGCAAAAGAACCTCCTCAGGAAAACTCCTCCATTAGCATGTCACAGCCTGGGAAACTCCTACAAGATAATGCCTCAGCCCTACCCCACTTTTCTGAGTAGATATAAATCACCTGCCTACCATTTTTCTTCTCACATTGACACAGAGAGTACTCCATCTTTCTGTGTTACACCTCTGAGGATCCAGAACTTATAAAGGTAAGTCAAACAGAATAGAAGGCCAACAATAAAAACTTAATTTATATAGTATGAAAAGATACATGTATTTATTAACAAAGAATTAAAAAGCATATAAGGGCCCAATCACACCTCATGTAAAAATGCTAACATTTAGCACACAAGGGCCAATGGACTTGACCTGACACGTTTCGGCCTGTATAGGCCTTCTTCAGAGGTCAAACATAATGAGGAGCATATTGGCTTATATCATAGTACAATACAATCATACAATTATGTATGGACCAAAAAAGAATTGTTCCAAAGTGAGACCACGAGGCACAGAATAAAAGTATAAATGAGGCCTCCAAAGATGCAATCACATGCCAAATGATAATAATTTCTGGTCCAGAAAGTGCCTTCCAAAGACTGTTTAGCCAAAGCGTCCTCAGTAAAATTGTCCTTAAGCAAAGAGCAGTCCATCTTTCTGTGTTATACCTCTGAGGATGCCAGTCACAGCTACTGGCGAAACATCAGGTCCTGCAATGCCAAGACCATGGTCATACAGCCCGGAAAATCTACAACAACTAATGAACTCCTGCCATGAAAGCCTTTGACAACATATCCCCTTCTCTGTTACAAATGTTTTGACAAGGAAAATATTCAGATCTCAAACCTTCTGCCACATCAAAAAACAACATTCTGAATGTTATTCATTTTACCACTATAAAGAGAAAATGCCTAGTAGTGGGATCCATATATGTGTGCTTTTCCAGAACTTTCTATGGTATTCTATCATTGAGACTGTAGTGCAGTGGAAGTTCTATATAAACGAATAGACAAGAAAAGACTGACTTGGCCATCTGCTCTACTTACCTAAAGCCAGGACATCAAAGCATTTGGAGCAGCTCTTGAGGAGCTATAGGAGAAAGATGAAATGAACACAAAATGTATTCATTTTAATGGAGCCACAAAAGAAAACATTCTGCCAGAGATTCTGCAAATACCAGATTGTTTTTAAAGGTTTAGGAGGGTTTTTTTTAATCCCCTACACAAAGAAAGGATAAATATAAAGGCTGAGTTAATAATAAGCAAGGGAGGATCGCTTCAAACATTGTAAAGCTGTGCATGGATTTATTAGCTCTCTTGATATATTTGACTGTACAGAACTGAGGGACTGAATTTTGCAAATTAAGATGAGCTCCCAGCAGCCTATGAAGATGCTCAATTAAAGTACATGCTGTAGCACAGGTGTCCTAACACTGGCCCTGTGGGAATCATAGCTCCCTCTGGCATGATTCCTGGCACCGGCCAAGGGTTTTTAGAAGTTTGTGGGGCCAGATGGGCTCTTGCCTAGCACAGCTTCTGATTGGCCATTAAATAACATTGTGCTGGCGGCAACTACCAACACAGTGTTGGTTTTATTCTCTCTCACACTCCTCTTTCCCAGTGTTTTTTTTTAACATTACTACTCTTAACTCCTACACTTGTGCTTTCTATATGTGTGGCTCCACCTCTTGTAGCCATTTTGTGGTTGTGTCCATCAGTCTGTCAGAATTCCGAAAGCACCCATAGGCTCAAAAAGGTTGGGGATGTGTGATTATGATAATATTCAGGGCAGGGGATAAACAAGCAGCAAGGTAGAATGATAGAGTAGTGTAATCAGAGTACAGAATAGAAATACCTCCTTAAAAGAAGTCAGCAGTAGTGTGGAGAGCTGAGATAGACTAGAGCCAGGATAGATTAGAAAGACAAGCATGGTAGAATCTGAAAGACAACATCTGGAATCAGTCTTGGAAGAGTACACACAGATCTCAGAAACTGATCATTTGTTGTATGGACAATACTGTGTGTAATGTTTCTAATCATTTTCTGTCAGTTGGCAGGTTCTAGTTTTATCACCTGTTGGAATTCAATAGCTTTCTGATGAATGCCATTGCTCTTGAGATTACAGTGCTGTGGTATTCTGAAAGAAAAGCAACAGACAAAATTGCAGGCAGCTGTGTGGTCCATTAGAAAGAATCTAAAATCAGCAGTAGTGACCAACTAAAATGTTCCACATTGTGACATTTGCTACTCTTTGATATTTTAATTGCTACTAATAAAAGATATTACAGTACTGCTGGATTTCAGAGGGTAATGAACTAGAGCAAGTTAGGTTTTTTAAATATCTGGGAGTAATTTTTGATGCACATTTAACTTGGAAACATCAATATAAGGCTGTGATGGCATCAGCAGCCTGCTCAGCAATAAAGCACTCTTTCTACAGGAAAGGTGGACAGTACCTTCCAGCAGAAATTGCAGCTTTCGGTGCTAAGGTATTGTCTCAACTACTATATGGAGCAGCAATCTGGGACAACAAGATAAATGAGACTATAGGTCAGTCGCTAATACAACTCTTGTGTCAGATCTATGGGGTCCCAAAATATGTGGCTGGTATCGCCCTTAGACTGGAACTTGGCCAGCATTCCATTGAATCTAGAGCTCCAATACTGGCATTAAATCTAGGTGAGCAGCCGTGTTGATATGAAGCAACAGAACAAAGAGTCCAGTGGCACCTTTAAGACCAATGAAGTTTTATTCAAGGTATGAGCTTTCGTGTGCATGTACACTTCTTCAGATACAATGAAATGGAAATAGAAATAACAGTCATACATATAGAGAGTGAGCAGTAAATTAGCATACAGAATAACGAAGATTTAAAAAATCTGGTTTCTCTTCAGCTCGCATAAATCTTTCACCTTTTAATACAGTATAGCCTCTCCCCTCTGACTTGAATTCTTCCTTTTATTCTTAGCTGGGGTTGATTGATACTGTAAATCAGGGGAGGGGGGGAGGGAAGAAAGAACTTTAATTGTTCTTAATTTTGTTGCATGGTCTTCATTGATCAAACCCGATGATACTGAAATCTAGCCTGCGATTTTCTGCTTGATGTTATCCATTGCATAAGTTTAATTTTGTCAACTCTACTACCATATGGTACTTTCCAGTGCCCACTTTTAAGCTTACAAACTAAAAACTGCCTGCAACCTTAGAAGTTTATTACTAGTTACAGAGATGGAGCCCTGAATTCACTGCAGTGCCAGGAGTCTCTAAAAATCTTACTCTCAGGGTACTAATTCAGCATGACAAAAGTCAGGAGATTGTGCCATGGGCTGATGCCTATTGAAGTACTGTTCAAAGAATGTTGCAGAAGATAGCAAGCGCTTGAGTGAACTTTAGAGATTTTTGGTAAAATATCTGAAAAGTAAACAACCTCTAAAGATGGCGAGTAAAAGACTAGAGAAAGATAAGCTGGCAAAAGCAAAACTTTCTTCAGGAAGCCTGAGCTCTGCTGACAAAATCTCCCGACCCGAGACTTCCACAGAGTGGTCGAAGGTGTTAGCAGACTCCTTGCGCCCTCTGCTGGAACAAATGACAAATGTCAACCAGCAGTTAACTACACTAAATCAGAGCTTTGCAGCCCAGCAACTCCAGCTAAGCAAAATTAATAAAAAGACTGACCAGACCGTGAAGACAATGAAGGAGATGGATGCCAAAACTAAAAAGATTAAAAAGCATGTACAGGTGTTGGAAAAGAAAGCAACATTTGAAGAATCACAGCTGTTACAACTACAAATGGAAAAAGCAAGCTTTCTCCTAAGATTTCAAGGGCTACCAGAATGGGATGGGGAAAATCTGAAGCAAATTTTGAGTGATGCCTTGGCCCTGATAGCAGATTTAAAAGCAGAATATATTTTAAGCAAAATGGACGTGGTCTGCAGTTCATATCCAGAATATATAAAGAAGAAAAATCTGCCAGGGGAGATAGTGGTCAGATTCTCCAAAAGACATGTTAGGGATTTAATCCTAAAAGCAACATCTGGAACGCCCCTAAAAATCAATGGCAAGGAAATAAGAGTTTTAAAATATATTCCATTTCAGATCAGGAAGAAAAGGAACGTAATAAGCTTGGACTTAATAAGCTTTTTGCAAACAAACAACACCCAGTATAGATGGCTGGTGCCCAAAGGCATCTTGTTTACAATGAACGAGAAGAAAATAAGACTTGACATGGTCTTTAAATCACAGGAGTTTCTGAAGCAGCATCTTGGCTCTACAGGAGAGGACGGCAAGGAAGAGGATGACGGAGTGGATGGAAGTGGGAGCCATCAAGATTCCTCGAACCCTGAAGATTCAGATTCACAATTGGGGCGACCGCCCTCAAAAGAGACTATCACTTGAGAAACAGAAGAGGGAAGTGATGCCGAAGGACTTTGAATTTCACTCTAACAGATACTAACAATCTTTTTGCGATTATTCTTGAACAGACATTTTAACTTTGATAAGACAAGCATGTTTATATATCTCACATGAAATGGTATTTATTTTAAGATAATTATTAACTCATATTAATCTTGTTATAAGCATTATACTGGCATTATACTTCCACCTCTTGGGTTTTAGTGGTTTTCTTTCCTTTCTCCTATAGTTTATAGATACCCTTCCCTTTTTTTCTTTGTAGTTTACTAGAAAATGCAATTTAAAAAAATCCCCTTCCAGGGGCCAAAAAAACAAGTAGCAGGAAACTGGAGGTTGCAGGCAGGGGCTCACAGGTGGTATAATATACTGAAGAATTTGCACTAAAAAAAAAGGGAAACATCTGGCACATATAAAAGAGTGAAAAACTCTCAAAGGAAAGTTTATCAAAGCTAAGACTCCTCAACACGTCCTTTAGCTTATCACAGTAGTGCTAAAAGCATGCTGCTACAAACCACTGTTTAGAGAAGTAATTATGCTGCATAAAAGTCCAGCAATAAATTAAGATAAAATAAGAAAAAATAACAAAATTACAAGCCACTTGTATGGCGTTGTGAGTTAGAGCAGCTGGCCATCTTGACCGGAAAATCAAACTAGGTTACCAGGGTTTCAATCCTTTTGGATTCTTTCACTTAAAAAAAAAAAGAATACTACATTCTGAGGACTTGCCCTGCAATGACCAGCACTTTAGCCTAAGGAAAGCATGTCAGACTGCTGTTATCGCACCACTGATGACCATTTAGGGGTATGCTTTCCATATCAAAAGTTTCAGGTTGTGTTTAAATGTATGGTGGTTGGCAGTAGGTGTACACATGCATGCTGAACTTAAACACCTTTAAATCAGGTTGGGAGTGTTCGAGTTAGTCTTGCCTGCACAGAATATGGCTAAATTGGTGTCCATTACTGTCAGCCCCATAAAGTTCAAGCCAATATAGGCTGCTTCTCTTCCTACATCAAATAAAGTGGAAAGGAGAAATTCCACCTGTGCGCTTTATTCGTATTTTGTGCTAAATGATACTTTAATGTTATTCTGTAAGAGACGTTGAATTGATGTCTATAAATCTTAATTTAGGCGAATGAGACCGCTGCCACGCCCACATTTTAAAATCAGTTTTACAATGGGCTGTGTTTCTCGTTGCTCTTCCCTATAAGATGCAAGAGGGTCTAGCTCTTCCGCACAGTCGCCCTCAAGGAGGCTCACTTCCGGCCCACCACAGGCTAGCGAACGTTCCGCCAAGTATATCAGCAGCAAGGATTCCAGGTGTTTCCATTATGCCTTTCCGTGTCTAAATTCTTTCCGGCGCCATGACGACAGAATGGAGAAAACATTATTAAAGCCGTGAGGCCCTGTAAAAGTGTGTGCAATTTGCCTACTCAGCCGCCGTAACTTGGCAGATTCGGAATCACGTTATATAGTTCGTTGTAGGTACTGGCTCGGAGGGAGGCGGGCTCAGTTTCCCTTTCTGACCAATAAGAGAATCCGGCGGTCCGTCCTTCTGAACGACCAACAAGAGAAGAAATTGGGTTGGCCGTATCCACCCTGCGTTTTCGTTCATGATTGATCAGCAGTCAAAGCCAATGACCTCTTTAAGAAACCTCAACCGGACATTATTATTAGCTGACGGCGCTTGACTGACAGTTGCAACTTTCTACGGATTTATAGGAGTATGTTTGATAGATGTCCACTTTGTCTAATGACCTGCGGAGGCTTCAGGCCGGAACACCAATACAGCCTGAGAGGGGCGGGATTAACGGCCGCGGGCACCAATAGCTGAACGGCTGGTGAGCGAGCGCGGCCAACAGCGTCGGGAGGCGGGGTTAGGAGGGTGCCGTTGCTGTCTGGCGCAGGAGGTAACGGGTGCGAGGAGCGGGCTGTAGTGTGCTTTCGACGCCATCGCCATAATGAGCTATTCAGGTGAGCATCCCGTGAAGCGGGAGGGCGTCTCAAGGAAAGGGAAGGGTGGGATGGCCACGCTCCCGCTGAGAGGGGGGAGAGGCGGGGATCGGGAGGGGGTGAATGGCGGCGTTTCCGGCTCTTTCTGGCACCGCTGTCGCCACCATCCACGACTCTGGGTTGAGGGCCCCGAGAAACGTCATCTCGTTCTTTGCTCCGGCCCCAGAAAGCAAAGGGGGAGGGTCCCTCAGCGACTGTCTGTAGGCTCTCCGTCCTGCCTTCCCGATGCTCCTCTTTCCCGCCCCGCTAGTTCGGTTATGGATCGGGGAGGTGATTAATGTTGCTGGTCTCCATTCGCCGTTGGTATCGTGGTGGTTATCTTGTCTGCACACGCGCACCACTTGCTTGGGCTCTGCGCGATTATAATAGGAGTGGGTGTGGAGAGCTGGCGCAAAATAACCTCTCCTGTGTCGGATCGACTAATAATTTGTTTGAAAAAACTGGCGTCACGTTTAATCTCTTAGCCCTCCCTGTCCCGCTGTCCTGCTGGGGATCTAAAATCTGCCAAAGAGGTGTTGCCATGTTTTTGGTGTGTGTGTGTGCGCGCGCGTTGGGGGAGGGCCCAAGCTTGCCTGCCTGAAGCCTATACTTGAAGCCTATACTGCTAGGCTTTTCGAGCATGATGGAATCTCTGTCCTTTTTGTTCCTTTAGGATGCCCCGGTTCTCTATGCATACAGTGTTGGCGTTTGCTTCTTTTTCTTTAAGTGTGTATTCAGCTGAATTTGAGCTAGCTTCATCCTTAGTGCTATTGCCAGGCTACTAAAGTTATATTCAATGATATAAAGTTATATTCAGCTGTAATTCAATTACAAAGTTAATTTTATACCATTTAGTGGTGTACCAGTTGCTTTCTTATGGCTCCAGTATTCAGTTAAGTGGAGCTTTTATTAAAAATCACAAGAAATCAGACAAATTAAATTAGGGTTAGAGGTTAGCTTTTTGTGGTTCTGGGTAAAAGTGGGATCTACACGGATCCTCATGAATTCATATGATTTTAAAATTGAAATAAAATAAAACCACCATCGTACTGTAGGCCATGTGTTAGTCTATAGGGGGCACCACAAAAATCACGCATCCACAGATTGGTGGCACCACAACAGTGCAAAAACATGATTCCAAAGCACGGATTCTCATGAATTCATATGATTTTTGTGCTGAAACAAAATAAAACCACCAGCATTCTGAAGACCATGTCTTAGACTATAGGCAGCACTACAAAAATCATGCTTCCACGAATTCATGGCACCACAAAAGTGAAAAAAAAAATAGTTCCAAAGCAGGGATCCTCATGGATCCTCAGCGTTTTTCAATTGGGTCATTCCAATATCACCATCAAAACACATATCATGTCCATGGCCACAGCTTGGACCACAGAAATAATGACTCCATGGCTTGGTGGCAAATCCATGCTGCAAAAAAAGGGTTCTGAACCATGGACACTTATGGATCCTCAGGGATTTTGTGCTGGATCACCCCAGACTCACCATGTAATCATATATCATGTCCATGGCCACAGTAATCACCACAAAACTCACAGATCCACAGTTTTGTGGAAACATTATGCTCCAAAAACACGATTCCGAAGCACGGATCCCCATGGATTCTAATGATTTTTGCATTAGGTCTCCCCAAACCAAACACACCATCTAATTACATAACATGTCCATGGCAGCAGCATGAACCACAAAAATCATGAAACCACAGCTTTGTGGGAATACCATTCTGCAAAAACATGGTTCTGGAGCACGGATCCTCATGGATCCCAGGGTTTTTCAGTTGGGTAACCCAACATCACCATCAAATCACATATCCTGTCCACAGGTACAGCTTGAACCACAGAATTCATGGATCCATGGCTTCGTGGCAACACTATGCTGCAAAAACGTGGTTTCAAAGCATGGATCCTCATGAATCCTGTGGGTTTTTGTGTTGGGTCACCATGAACTCACCATCAAATCACATATCATGTCTATGGAAACAGTGTGAACTACAAAAGTCATGGATCCACGGTTTCATGGCAACACCATGAAGCAAAAACATGGTTCTGAAGTACAGATCCTCATGGATCCAGTGTTTTTGCAATGGAACACCCCAAACACACCATCAAATCACACAACATGTCCATGTCAATAGCTTGCACCACAAAAATCAAGGATCCACAGCTTCGTGGCAACATCATTATGTGAAAACATGGTTCTAGAGCACGGATCCTCATACATGTTTGGGTTTTTTGTGTTGGGACACCCCAAACCTACCATAAAATCCTATATCACGTCCATGGCCACAACTTGCACACAGAATTCATAGACCCACGGCTTTGTGGAAACACCATACTACAAAAACATGATTCTGAAGCATGGATCCACATGGATCCTTATGATTTTTGTATTGGGTCACTCCAAACATACCATCTAATCACATAACATGTCCATGGCAGCAGCATGAACCACAAAAATCATGAATCCACAACTTTGTGGGAATATCATTCTGCAAAAACATGGTTCTGAAGCACGGATCCTCATGGATCCACAGTGTTTTTGCAATGGAACGCCCCAAACACACCATCAAATCACATAACATGTCCATGTCAACAGCTTGCACCGCAAAAGTCATGGATCCACACCTTTGTGGCAACACCATGATGCCAAAACATGGTTCTGAAGCACGGATCCTCATGGACCCAGTGTTTTGCAATGGGACACCCCAAACACACCATCAAATCACATAACATGTCCACAGCAACAGCATACACAACAAAAATCAAGGATCTACAGCATGGATCAGTGCTCCAGAACCTTGTTTTTGCAGAATGTTCTCACCACGAAGGTGTGGATCCGTGATCTTCATGGTGCAATCAGTTGTCATGGTCATGATATGTGATTAGATGGTGTGTTTGGAGTGACACAATGGAAAACGCCCAAACATCCATGAGGATTCGTGCTTCAGAACCATTTTTTCTTTTTTGCTGTATGGTGTTGCCATGAAGCTGTGGATCCATGACATTTGTGGTGCAAGCTGTTGCCATGGACATGTGATGTGATTTGATGTTGTGTTTGGGGTGACCCAATGCAAAAACCCCGAGGATCTAGGAGGATCCGTGCTTCAGAACCATTTTTTCTTTTTTGCTGTATGGTGTTGCCATGAAGCTGTGGATCCATGACATTTGTGGTGCAAGCTGTTGCCATGGACATGTGATGTGATTTGATGTTGTGTTTGGGGTGACCCAATGCAAAAACCCCGAGGATCTAGGAGGATCCGTGCTTCAGAACCATTTTTTCTTTTTTGCTGTATGGTGTTGCCATGAAGCTGTGGATCCATGACATTTGTGGTGCAAGCTGTTGCCATGGACATGTGATGTGATTTGATGTTGTGTTTGGGGTGACCCAATGCAAAAACCCCGAGGATCTAGGAGGATCCGTGCTTCAGAACCATTTTTTCTTTTTTGCTGTATGGTGTTGCCATGAAGCTGTGGATCCATGACATTTGTGGTGCAAGCTGTTGCCATGGACATGTGATGTGATTTGATGTTGTGTTTGGGGTGACCCAATGCAAAAACCCCGAGGATCTAGGAGGATCCGTGCTTCAGAACCATTTTTTCTTTTTTGCTGTATGGTGTTGCCATGAAGCTGTGGATCCATGACATTTGTGGTGCAAGCTGTTGCCATGGACATGTGATGTGATTTGATGTTGTGTTTGGGGTGACCCAATGCAAAAACCCCGAGGATCTAGGAGGATCCGTGCTTCAGAACCATTTTTTCTTTTTTGCTGTATGGTGTTGCCATGAAGCTGTGGATCCATGACATTTGTGGTGCAAGCTGTTGCCATGGACATGTGATGTGATTTGATGTTGTGTTTGGGGTGACCCAATGCAAAAACCCCGAGGATCTAGGAGGATCCGTGCTTCAGAACCATTTTTTCTTTTTTGCTGTATGGTGTTGCCATGAAGCTGTGGATCCATGACATTTGTGGTGCAAGCTGTTGCCATGGACATGTGATGTGATTTGATGTTGTGTTTGGGGTGACCCAATGCAAAAACCCCGAGGATCTAGGAGGATCCGTGCTTCAGAACCATTTTTTCTTTTTTGCTGTATGGTGTTGCCATGAAGCTGTGGATCCATGACATTTGTGGTGCAAGCTGTTGCCATGGACATGTGATGTGATTTGATGTTGTGTTTGGGGTGACCCAATGCAAAAACCCCGAGGATCTAGGAGGATCCGTGCTTCAGAACCATTTTTTCTTTTTTGCTGTATGGTGTTGCCATGAAGCTGTGGATCCATGACATTTGTGGTGCAAGCTGTTGCCATGGACATGTGATGTGATTTGATGTTGTGTTTGGGGTGACCCAATGCAAAAACCCCGAGGATCCAGGAGGATCCGTGCTTCAGAACCATTTTTTATTTTTTTTTTGCTGTATGGTGTTGCCATGAAGCTGTGGATCCATGATTTTTGTGGTACAAGCTGTTGCCATGGTCATGTTATGTAATGTGATGTTGTGTTTGGGGCGACCCATTGGGAAAACCCCAAGGATCCATGGGGATTCGTGCTTCAGAACCATGTTGTGGCTTCATGGTCTTGCCACGAAGCCGTGGATCCATGACTTTTGTGGCGCAAGCTGTTGCCATGGTCATGATATTGATTTGATGGTGTGTTTGGGGTGACCCAATGCAGAAACCCTGAGGATCCATTAGGATCTGTGCTCTAGAACCATCTTTTTGCACAATGGTGTTGCCATGAAGCTGTGGATCCATGACATTTGTGGTGCAAGCTGTGCCTGTGGACATGATATGTGATTTGATGGTGAGTTCATGGTGACCCAATGCAAAAACCTTGAGGATCCAGGAGGATCTGTGCTTTGGAACCATGTTTCAGCAGCATGGTGTTGCTATGTAGCCGTGATTTTTGTGGTGAATTCTGTGGCCGTAGACAAGGTATGTAATTGGATGTGATTTGATGTTGTGTTTGGGGTGACCCAATGCAAAAACCCCGAGGATCCAGGAGGATCCGTGCTTCAGAACCATTTTTTTTGCTGTATGGTGTTGCCATGAAGCTGTGGATCCATGATTGTGTGGCCATGGACATGATATATTATTTAATTGTATGTTTGGGGTGTCCCAATACAAAAAAGCCCCAAGAACCCATGAGGATCCGTGCTTCAGGATCATGTTTTTTGCAGAATGGTTTCACCATGAAGCCATGGATCCGTGATTTTTGTGGTGCGAGTTGTGGACGTGTTATGTGATTTGATGGTGTTTTGGGGGTGTGACCCAATTGAAAAACCCTGAGGATCCATGAGGATCCGTGCTTTGGAACCATATTTTTGCAGTTTTGTTGTGCCATGAATTCGTGGAGGCATGATTTTTGTAGTGCTTCCTATAGTCCAAGACATGGTCTACAGTATGATGTTGGTTTTATTTGATTTCAGCGTAGAAATCATATGAATTCATGAGGATCCATGCTTTGGAATAATGTTTTTGCGCTGTTGTGGTGCCACGAATCTGGCTGTGTGATTTTTGTGGTGCCCCCTATAGACTAACACATGGCCTACAGTATGATGGTGGTTTTATTTCATTTCAGTGTAAAAATCATTTGCATTCATGAGGATCCATGTAGATCCGACTTTTATCTTTTTCCGCTTTTTGTTTTGATGCCAACCAAGGTTACCTGGTGTTTTGTTTATTTTAAGATCTTGCTAGGTAGCAGCAGCTAAACAACATCTTACAGAATGAAGTTCGAGTCCAGTGGCACCTTTAAGACTACCAAAATTTTGTGTGCACAAACACTTCTTCAGATACATGCACACAAAAGCTTATGCCTTGAATAAGACTTTGTCAGTCTTAAAGGTGCCAATGGATTTGGACTCAGTTCTACTACTTCAGACCAACACGGCTACTACACCTGAACATCTTACAGAGTTTGTTCTCTCTGTACATCGATTCTTAAGGTCTGCGTGTGCCCAGAGACATGAACCCTCGGATGACAGCTGAATGGCAGGGGCCAAATGGTTTTTGTACTTGAAGGTTGCAGCATTGAACTGGGCAGAAAATCAGCTAGCAAAGAGAGATGATGTGGCTGGCACTTCCTCTCTCTTTTCCTTGTTTGTTTCAGTTGGGTTTTTACCATATAGTGTTAGCCATTCTGAGTCCCCATCGAGGAAATAATTGGGATATAAATTCTTAAGTAAAATGTATGCAACACTTTTATTGTAGTTTTAATAAAAACATTAATAAAGTTATAAAAAGCAGAAGAGTTTAGGATTAGGTTTTGTGATAGCAATAATAAAAACATGGCAATTAAAATACAAAACTCTGAAGACTAAAATGAAACAGACTGCTGAATTTTGGGGCAGGCTCCTAGTACCAAAGAAAATTTTTGGACTGGATATAATCGACTTCCGGTTGATGGCGGCACGAATACGGACTCACCTCCCGGACGCTTCGGGGGTGTTTCCGTGCTCCGGCGAACGGAGGGGGCGAGCAGGCTTGTAGACCCCCCCAGGAGCCCGGGGGAGGGCGCCTGGCCAAGGAGCTTGGAGGAGGTAGCTGCTTCCATGGCGAAATGCCAGGGAATTGAGGCTCCCTCTCGCTCTGGTGGTCCGTTCAGCTGAGAGACCGAATGGTAAAAGTGAAGCCGCCCGGGACAAGCTTGGGAGATCGAGCGCAAAAAATGATGAAGGAAAAGGGGTCGCAAGACCAGCTATGAACGTGAGTCAACCCAGAATCGAATTTTAAACAGAAAGACGCTCCCCTTCCAACGCGACGAGAGTAAAGCGGGCGGGGGAGGGACGCCTCCCATGTGCACGAACTGAGAAGCGAAAAGGGAGGGGAGCGGGAGAAAGTGAAAACGCGATTGCCCAAAAGTACTCACCCATCGAGCAATACAGATAAGCGCATATTCAGAGACTCTTTAACTTTTGCGAAAAGTAAACAAGCGGAGAAAAGATGGCGGGGAAGAGGGACAAGGACAAAGAGAGACTGTTAAAAGCGAAACCAGAGTCCCCAAGACCGGAAACGACCAGTGAGACTACAAAGGCTATGACTGAAGTCATGCGCCCTCTGCTGGAACAGCTCAATGTGTTTAAAGAACAGATGATGGCAGTGACGGCAAACATCACGGCGCAGCAAAAACAGCTCTCAACTGTTACAACAAACATCACTGCCCAGCAAACACAAATAACGGACTTGATCCAATAATGAAGCAGGATGCAGAAAAAGTAAAGGAAATGGCAGTAACAATGCAGAAAGTGAGGAAGAAAGTGAAAAATTTGGAGAAGAAAACTGATTCTTTGGAAAATCAGATGCTACAAGTTCAAATGGATAA
>NW_015174881.1:40676-91854 GCF_001447785.1 Gekko japonicus | reverse complement strand
AGTGCCAGAAAATAGAGGGGAGAATCTTAAAGAACTTATGAGTGATTTACTTGCCCCAGTGACAGAGATAAAAGCGGATTTATTGCTCAACGACATGGATGTGGCCTATAGGTCATATTCAGGATATATAAAGAAGAACAATCTGCCTGGGGAAATAGTGGTAAGATTCTCGAAGAGGCACGTCAGGGATGCTATCCTGAAAGCAGTTTCTGGGACCCCACTGAAGGTGGGGGAGAATGAGGTCAGAACGCTAAAGGATATTCCATTTGAAGTGAGACAACGCAGGAAGAAATATAAAGAACGTGTGCTTCCTCCAAACAAACTCAATTGGATATAAATGGCTGTTTCCAGAAGGAGTAACATTCAAGATCAAGGAGAAGAAAGTCAAGATAGACTCTGTTCTTAAGGCTAAAGAGTTCCTAAACGAGCAGCTGGGAAGGTCAGAGGACGGGAAAAAAGAAAAGGACGATAGGTCCAGTGGTGAGCTGGAAACTGGTTCATCTGGTGAGGACTCTTTGTCGGAGAAAGGGGCAGCAGCCCCGAAAAGTCCCTACAAGTTACGGAAGAGAGAGAAAAAGAAGTAAAGGCTGAAGGACTCTGAATTGTGCCTTTGAGAACTTTGGTTTTAGGGGGAGGATGGGGGGGCACGGTATTGGGCAAGAAAATATGAAAGGGGAGGGTTAAAGGGCTAAAAGATTGACACGGTTCACTAGTAGTAGAGTGATGAAAGACTCTGGATTTTGAAGAAAAAGTCATTTGGAAGATCTATCTTGGGTTTTTAGTCAGTAGTGGGTTCTTTGCTTTCTCCCATATATGTAGTCCCCTATCCCCTTTTTTCTGTTAGTTATTTGTAGTGTATTTAAAAAATCAATAAAAAAACTCCCCTTCGGGGGAATCAAAAAAGAAAGAAAGAAAGAAAATTTTTGGACTCGTATGAATATTTTAAATCTCGCTGTAAAAGCATACAAATTTATACTAGTTGCTTTACTTAGGGTTGGTGTGTTTATTAGCTCTAGCCATTAGGCTGTTTCTCAAGTTGCAAAGGGTTTGTACTTTATTGACTGTAGCTGGACCTTTCTCCCTCTGAGGTGGAGGACATCTTGTGGGTGATTCCCATCCATCACTTAGGGAGGCAGGACTCATTTCAATTACTTCCTGTTTCTTGTAGTGGGAGTCACCCTAGGCGCAGTTCTTTTCCTGTCTCAGAAGGGAGAGCAGCTAGGTGTAGGCTCTGCCTAACCCTATCTTTCTGAGTTACTTTCACTTTCTCCTTCCATCTTTGCTGTTCCCTCTGAAGAAATTTTTTAAAAAATTCCCTTTCTTCTTGTGTTATCCTTCTATATGTTCTCCTCTCTTCTCCCCCCCCCTCCTTTGGAGGTTGAGCATTGCTGGGCCAGTTGTTCTCTTTCATGCATGCACATGAAAGCTCATACCTTGAGTAAACCTTTGTTGGTCTTAAAGGTGCCATTAGTCTCTACATTTGTTGTTTGGTTTGTTTGTTTTTGTCACGTTGAGAGCTTGCATGCATATATGGGTCATAAGCATATGGTTGAATGTTTTAAGGGTTTATAGAATGGTTCAACTAAGAAGAATTCTTATGGAAGGTTGAAATCATAACACCAAGGGGGATTGAAGTACAATTGAGAGTACACAGATGAAACAGTTTTGAACAACTTTTTATTGATTGACATGTTTGTATTTTTAAAAAGCACAAGTGGAAAGAAAAATTATGCTGGCTAGTAGGATGTTGACTGACCTACTATTTATGTGCCATGTTTGCTTTAAGAATCCAGTCTGCTCTTGGATCCCTTGAAGTCAGTTCTCTGAACTCTCCATCTACTTCTAGTTTTTCAGCTGGTATTAGTAAAAGCAAGAGGGGACCTGCAACCATCGAAGTGTGGTTGATCACCCCAGTCAGACTGGAGCAGTAAATTGTATAGATTACTCCTTATTGGGCATAAAGCAGGGGGAGGGGTCAGAAGAGGTGGAAGTAAAGATGATCCCCCCCCCGACTCCATGTCCACCTCAAATAATGATAAAGTGTAGATTGGGAGATGGTTGCCCCTAACTCGTTTTAATGGCGGAGAGGGAGTTGCCACCCTTTCAGTTTATAAAAGAGGGGCTGATCTGAGCCCTTTACCACTAGATAGTAGAGGAGGTTTTTGGAGAAAGCATGCTTTGGGTGTGCATCTGAACAATTTGGAAAGCAGGAAGATGGACGCCTTGCTGCTTTTTTTGAAGCTCTCTGAAGTGGTAGACATCCCAGCTTAGGGGTGTGCATTCGTCTATATCTGAGCCAAAAAATTCCAAAAAATTATCAGTTTCCCTTAGAAAGGCAGCCTTCAATCTAACTATAGTCAACAAGGATTGTTCGGGTGCATAAGCTGTTTGTCTTTTCCTTTTGGCCCGATTTTGTGCACATTTAAGCGGCAGAAGATGAATCAAGTATTTTTCTGTGTGCTTGGGGGCAGGGTGGATTTGATTTAAATCACTAGTCGGTAAAACTAGATTCAAATAATAGTTTTCTATGTAAAGACTCATTCTTGCTGGTATAATCTTAACATTTACAACCAGATGAAGGTTTCGTTTTTAGAATAACAACTTTTCAGGTTAGTTGTACAGTGATATTAAAAATTACTGATTTGGTCATACTATTAGAAACACATCATAGATGGATAATTATGAAATTATTGCAAGTTGAACTATCTCCAGTAATAGTTTAATCATTCATACTTTGAACAACTTTGCTGTACTTTATTGGAAGGAGAAAAATAATCATTACCTTAATAAAAATTTGAATAGTTTTATTTAATTAAAACAATACCATTATAGCATATGTATTCTTCTATTTGCTTAAACATCCATGTTTGTTAACTGATGTAGTTAAACAAAATATCTTAAAAAAAAAAAAAAAGCTTAGACCGTACTTGAAAAACTTAAAATACTATCCTCTGTAACTCACTCATCTTCTTGTTTGTTCATAATCTGGAAAAGAAAAACAAGCTTTCCTGCTTTATCGGGACAGGTCCCAAATGATTTCTTAATTTAGAATGATGGATGAGTCCAAAGGAAGAGAATATTCTTTCTATGCCAGCAGAAGAAGCTACTGCTGTTAAAAGTGAAATCATTAACAACAGTCTCTGAATCCAAGGGCTTATGTGACTTCCACCAGTTCACTGGTGTGACTCTCTTTAAAACATCATTTGCAAACATATATTTCTTGAATGGTTCCCCCTTAGCTCTGATGTTTATTATAGCTGGCATTACAGGTGGATGATTGCTGGATACCCATGTCATAGTTAATGCCTCTTCCTCAGCACTTAAGGTTTGACCCTAGTGCCGGATATTGACAATATTTGCGAGAAAATGTTCTGGAGTCCGTGCTTGTTCCATTTATTATTTTAATTTAATTCTGTCAGTGTGTAGTTCTGTTTTTAAGTGCATACTCAGTTCCTTCCAAGTTTAACAACATCAATAAAACTGCTATTTTTCTGTATTCTGTTTAAAGCTTCATAAATAGGGTTCAGGGTGCTCAGCGTATGTTCAACATTTCTCTGAAGCCCAGTGTTGAGGATTTTGGCCCTGATGATGCCATCAGGGGAGGGCGAGGTATAAATGAAATAAAATAAATAAATCTATTTTCTCTCAGTTTTATTCACATCAGAATAGGCCAGTTCTTGATATACTGCTCAAAACAGTCCATTACAGAGTTCCAGCTAACATCCTGTGGGAACGTTAGCTTGGTTCCACCCATTCTTTTCAGAGCTGCTGCAGCAAAATGATTGTTACGGAAGTATTTAGCCATTTCAACAACATTTGTCTTTATTTCTGGAACACTGAAGTCTTTGGCTAGGAGGTGCAGTAAATGAGCACTGCGACCAATGCTCCCTCTAAGCTGTGAAGTCTTGTGAGCAAAAATTCTACTCTGTGAGCTACCGGCATTAAAGGTGCGAGCGACTGGGCTACTGCATAAATTAGTTTGCTCTGGAGCCATCCTTCCTGAGCTAAGACAAAAACGTATGAGTCGAAAGCTCACACTAACTCAGATTAGAGGGAACGCTGACTGCAACCATGTGTCATTAGCTGTGTATTCCCTTCCTGCTCCTCTCAGTTTCTTCTCATCTTGGATACATTTGCAGCATTGTCTGTGACCAATCTGCGTACTACATATATGGATTTTTCCCCACATGTTGTTATATCTTTTGCTGCCACTTCTTGTAAGCATTGTGCTGTGTGTGCGTTTCCTGACATATCAATTGTTTCTGCAAGGAAGACATTCCCTTCTCCTGTTGTTATACAAGTACATACAAGAGGATCATTGTGGACATTACTCCACCCATCAGGACTTAGGTTAACAACTTTACCCTCTAGAGCTGTTGCACATTGCTCCATTTCTCTGTCATACACTTTATCCAGCAGTTTCCTTTCAACCTCTGCTCTGCTGGGTGGACTGTATCCTGGTCTCAGTGGCTGAACCATATTAATGAAATATGGATTTTCAATCAGCTGGAAATAAGAGTTTGTCATGTAACCAAGTTGGCATTTTTTTCACCAATTAACTCCTTTTCTAATCTGCTGGTTTTTATCACAAACTCATATATGGTGGTTCCTGGATGATCAGCCTTTTTCTTTCTTTTTTGGTTAAGTACTGTGGATGTGTGATGTATATGATGTGACTGAAACGCTATCCTGGACAGATAACTCTGAAACTGTAGAACAGAAGGATGGTGATCTCGAAGGTGGATAGTTTCCAGAATCCTTATGTTGGTGATGGATTCCCCTAAACAAAAAAGTCAATGCTGTTATTTTATTATTTATACCATTTCTGCTTATTGTATTCCCTGCCACTCTGTACTGCCCAAAAAAGAAGTATTTGCTTGTTTCAGCTCTTTATTTCTTCATAGCAACTGTATCAAAATGACAGTAATGTGAAGTAATAATAATAAGAAATCTAATTTTGCTCAAACATGACAGTTCCTCAAGGCAGTCTTTAAGAAATATGATGAAAGCAAAACATTTACCAATCTGAAGATGCTGCCTGTTCAAACATGTTCCCTTTGTCGTCTTCATCACAGCACTTCTCATGATGATGTTTCATTTGGGTCACCAGGCCTTGCATTTCTTTGTTGCAGTGTTTGCATTTTGCACACATGCCTGTCTTACCCATAGGTAAAGGAGCATCATTAAAATATTCCCAAACTGGGTCTCTTTTGTGGCCTGCTGCCATTATAGATTTTCTCCTCCAGGGAAAGAATAATATGAAAAACCTCAGGCTATACACAAAAAGTTCCAAAGACTTGTGGAGTATTCTGCTCAAAAAGTGTCACTTTCATTTATACTGCTGCCCCTCCCTCCTCACACTTCGCTTCTTGTGCAGATCTGTTCGACTCCCAACAATCTTGTATTCATTGAATTTTTTGAAATTTAGCACTTAAGGGGTTGATTCTGTGTACATAGATTTGCAAAGGAACAATGGGATTAAGGTCTTTTTCTCAACTCTGTATGCATATTTTATAACACATTTTTGCTGTGAAGAAGAGGCATGTCAGATCTCTGCGGGCACAAATTCACAGTTTTGAGAACTGTGAAACCAAGCATCTGTGATAATATCTTCTAGATAGAAAAAACTCCCCAATAATCTTACAGAAACCTCTGGAAGAGCATGACATTGTGAATGGATTAATGGAATTCATTTACCAAAAAATTTAAACATTGCATGAATATACAGCCTCATGCTACATAATGAAAAACTAATTCTTTATTTCATGATGAATAACCTTTGGACTATAATTATCTTAAATAGAAAACTATCTTTAGATGGATTTCTTCTTCAAAAATTTTATTTAAAAAATCTGATTTAAATTTTAAAAATCTAGTTTTTGTTTTTTTAAAAGCATTGATTTTTATCCACCCTGCTTGGGGGTTATCCCTGATGTACAGAAAATACCTTTTTCTTAGGCATTGCCCTATTGTGCTGCTTACATGATTAGTACAGTGGTCTTGCACTTTGCTGTCTGAGGATATGATGTTGTGACCTTTCATTTGAGATGGTGGACCTTGCCACAGTTGTTCACTTATAAGTGAGGGACTAATGCATCACCAAAATCTCTCTGATTAGCAGAAAGTTATGTTTCTCTTAATTAAATTTGAAGGATATTAGACTCATTTAGTGGATACTCATGGAAATCTGCTTAAATTGTGTCTGAATAATATTTTTTCTTATACATGACCTAGAATAACTGTGTAATATTTGGACTATGTCTTTCTTCTAGGATATGGAAACTGGAACTCTGGCACAAACAGAGGCAAGTACAATAAAATATTCATGGAATATGTATATTTCTTTTTCTAGCTTAGCTAGTGAGAAAGTAATGTTCAAATCCCATACTTCAAGAGCATCTTTTATGTTACTTAACAGTGAATATCTGCTTCTGTCATTAGTAAACATCATATTTAGGATGTCATTGCCAAGATGAGGTTTATTGTGACAGTGTCTGCTCCTCTCACTGAAGCTATGCAAAATGGTTGCGTATGATTGGTCTTCCATAATTTGTCTGTTTAATTCACATAGTGGATCTCTGGCATGAATTTAGACTTGTTACTTTGTAGGTATGCTGTTTTAAGGATTCAGTTTTTAAATCATATTTCATTGTCTCCCAAAGAAGTACTGGATCAAAAACAAGTAGTAAAACATGTGGAAGGGATGTAGGAGATCCAGATCTGCATTTGTTTGGAGATGGTTCTAAATAATGTTTCAAACCAGACTGACCCTTAGAAATGCAAACTATTTTGCAGTTCAGTGATCAGAACCATTATCTTGCATAATTTTTATATTATGTTGCTGGTTGTGATGAATCTGCCTTTCCTCACTATGGGCTGGTTCATATATAAAGTGAAACTATAGTATGCTTAAACTGTAGTTGTAGTTAATTTTGTAAACCCAGGGTTTGACCCACAGAAGGTCCTGGCTTTGTTTTTTTAATGAAATTGCTCATGCTTATAGTAGCCATCATGTTAAACTGAAATATATTGACCTGTGTCCAGCCGTGCAGTTCCAAAAATTTTAAGGGTGCTTCAGTTGTCTTAAGAGTAGTATCAGTTCTCACTCTGAGGAGGATTGCATCTTGGAATGTATGATTCCCACCAATTGCTCAGGGAGGCAGGACTAAACTCTTCAACTTCCTGTCTCCTGGGTGGGTGTTGTCCAGGCTCAGTTTGCTTCCTACCTGCTTAAGGAGTGTAGTTGTGGAGCTGAGCTCTCTCCTCTTTTTTTTCTTCCTTTTCTCCTAGGAGTGATTTCATACCTGAGGGAAAGCTTCCTAAACCTCTCCATCCTGTCCCTCTTTCTCTTCACTACTCTTTTGGCTCTGCTGCTTCTTTTGTCTTTGCAATTTTTCCCTGCTCCTCCCCGCCGGAGGAAAGTGAAAGAGAATGGCCCAGTGGCAAGCCTCATAGGCTCTGGAGGGATATAGATACTAATTTACCTCTAAAAAGTATGGAGACCCTCTCCTCCTGTCTCTTGGGAAGAGAGCTCCCCTGCTGAGTCTAGCCCAGAGTGGCTTAAGAAAAGCACCATAAAAAGGCATGAAAATGGCTCCTCAGAGGCAAATGGCTCTCTTGGCTGCCAGTTCAGCACCTGGGGCTACGATGGCAGGCCAGGTTTCTCTGTTGGACCCTCCACTGAACCAGAGGGAGAGTTTTTGTCTGAGGAGGAGGAAAGAAAGCTCCCAGAGCAGTCCAACCATTTTTTCAGGGCAGAGGACTACCGATACTTTCTAAACAAAGCCATTAAGGCACTGAGTGGCAGCCAAGGCCAAATTTAAGTCCAAATCTGGGGGTAATTCTGAGTCCCCCCCCCAAAGGAATATACGGAAAAGGTGATTCCGTTCCCAGAGTATTTTGAACGTCAACTCAGAGCGGAGTGGGACAAACTCATGCCAGTAAGCCGTTTCCTGCATTCGCCAAAAAATTGTATGCACTGCTTAATTATGCTAATGAGTTGTTAGAGGTGTCTCCCGTGGATGGCCCGGTGGCAGCAATTCAGTCTTTAGGATTACTATCTGAAGATGGCCAAGGTACCATCAAGGACCCCACTGACAAGAAGACAGAGGCAACACTCAGAAGGATCCATGAGGCTATCGCCATGATGGTGAGAGCAGCGTCCACAGCCTCCATTGCTGCCAGGGCTGCCATCATGTGGGTGCACAAGTTGATCCAACTACTGCCAGAGAACAGCCGCAGCCTGCTAGAGGGAGCCTCTTGCATTCTCAAGGCAAACTCCTTCACTGCAGATGCCACCTTGGACATGCTTTCATTTGCTTCAAGGGTCATGGCGTCCACGGCCGTGGTGAGAAGGCTCCTTTGGCTACATTGTGACAGCTTACCCATTTCAGGGGGATTGCCTGTTTGGAGAGGCACTAGACTTGGTGGAAACCTGGGACAAGAAAAAGGCTATGCCCAGGTCCATGAAACGTTCCGACAGGCGGAGCAACCAGTCCTTTTGTACCCTACACTCCTTGCCAAGATTTTGCCACAACACCAAGAAAGCTCATTGGGAAACACCTAAGCAAACGTGGTCCCTTTGCACCCAGATTCCATAAACCCGCATTCAATAAGAATGACAGAGGGAACCGGGACACCAAGTCCAAGCAAGCATGTCTGTTCATCCCTTCTGGTAGGGGCAATGAAGATTCTCACCTGGGCGGAGAGGAACGTTGCTTCCATAAGGGCAGAACATATAAAAGGGGTTGAGAACACTCAGGCAGACTGGCTCAGCAGGGAGACAATCCAGGAGGGGGAATGGGCTCTCCATCTAAGGCTTTTCAATATCATTGTAAGACACTTCAGTTGACTGTCAGTGGATCTGTTTGTGTCACCAACAAACCACAAACT
This sequence comes from Gekko japonicus, assembly GCF_001447785.1. Lineage (NCBI taxonomy): Eukaryota > Metazoa > Chordata > Lepidosauria > Squamata > Gekkonidae > Gekko > Gekko japonicus. Next base: position 82,962 of record NW_015174881.1, on the reverse strand, counting down.
GCCAAGATTTTTCACCAGGTATTATCACCAGGAGACGAAGGCAACGGATACGCTCATGAAAAATTGGCCACAGTGCCTACTATTCACTTTTCTGCCATTCGTTCTGATCTCCAAGACCATTCACAATGTATGAGAGCTCAGAGCAGAGGTCATCTTAGTGGCTCCAAGATGGAACCACCATCCATGGTTCTCAGCACTGCACGAAATGGCTGTTCTTCCACTACTGATCCTTCTGGTGAGCCTGGACATGCTGTCCCAGGCACCCAGATCTGGTCTGGTTATGTCTGACCGCTTGGAGATTGAGCGGTGCAATCTCGCTAAACTAGGATACTCTGCACAGGTCATGGACACCATCTTTGCATCAGACGACAGTCTGCTGTTCACATATACAACACTACCTGGAAGGCATTTGTGAGATGGTGTCTTTGAGTTACCAGAGCAGACCAGTAGGTTCTCTAAGTCAGAGGATTTACAATACTTTTTAAGCAAAACCATTACTTCCCTGGAGCTGCAGGAGTTCCCTTCTGAGTTCCCTTCCCCCCAATCTTTCTCCAAGACCAAAAAATGCCCAAAAGTTAAGGAGGAATTCTTCCCAAGGGTAAATAGGATTGAAAAAGCCTTTCCCTTTCCGCCAGGAGGCGGGTCCCTTGGGTGTTTGTGCAGGTGTGCCCCTGACTTGTTTAAAGCCCCCCCCCAAAAAAAACCCCAAAAATCCTGGCTACAGGCCTATGTTTGAGTATTTTTAAGTATAGTGGTGTTATTATTGCTATCGGAACAACCAAACTGGAGGAAAGGGGTGGATCCCACATGGGAGACAGGAAGTGAGAAAATTTATCCTGCTTCCCTGAATGGATGGTGGAAAACATGCAAGGAAGGATGTCCTCCTGAACTCAGAGGAGAAGGGTCCTTCATGGTAAGTGGCCAGTGGCCGTCCCCCTCCCCCCCAAGCTTGTGGGCAGGTGGAATCCTTGTTCAGCTTAGATTATAGAATCTTTTAAAGAGAGCATGAGAGGGGAGCTGCAAGGCATGTGAGAGTGCTCCTTTCCCAATTCAACCCAAGGTCACCCTCGCCTAAACAAGCAAGGGTTTAGGTGTAGGGAGGGACATGCTTCATGTTATTGGGACCCTCACTCTCAGTGACCCATCATGGTGGCCTGTAAAGCCTTTTCTTTCACTGCCACCCTTACCAGGGTCCAGGGCAGCCCCTCAGAACCAAAGAGGGAGGTGGGTGAGTTTTTTTCTCAGAAGAGACGCCCATAGTTGCTGATCAACCCATGCACCTGTTCAATGTGGATGACTACTAGTCCTTCTTATCTAAAGCCATCCTGGCTCTAGACCTCAAAAATCTCTGTTCCTGGAAAGGAACCTTTAGGGAGCAAATCCAGGAACCTTTAGGGAGTAAATCCAGGAACAAGGAATTTTTTCCCAGGGTTCCTTTCTCAGAGAGGTTGGTTTCTTTTTCCCAATTTTTCAAAAGGCTAATGGAGGATGGGCCAAGTCTGTATCTAACAGGCGGTTCCCAAATGTTACCTAAAACTTTATTCCTTGGCTCATGTCAGAATCCTGGTTAAATCAGTTCTCAACACCACTCACTTCGAAGAAAGTTTAGTTTATTGAGATGTTGAAGAATACCATATTGAACACAAGCTTTGTTAGGACTGAAGGTGAAAGCTCGGGGATTGCAGATATATTGTGTTCAAGGAAAGGCACTAAAGATCAGGACCCAATCACCCCACGGCATTTGCCCACCAGAAACAATGGTCAACTACCCCCCCCCCACTAAGCACGTACCCCTCTACAGAAACAAGGCAAAACAACAGGTCTCTGCAACACATGAAAGTCTAAAGGAAAACGAAAGCATTTGGTTTCACACCCCTCTTCCCCCCCCCTTCCTCTATGACAGGCAAAATGCATACTATAAAATGCATACTCAGTCTGACAGCTACTCACACTATGGCATTCTTGCAGGTTTACCTAGTGGATGCTCTGGTAGTAGTGCTACATTCCACTGGCCTGGGCGCAGAGGATGGTGTCAAATCCATAAAGGATGGGTAGGACAGAAAAGCAGACTATGCACTGTGGTAGTCCCATGAGTCCTCTGCAGTGTCCATCAGGGTAGCAGCTAATACTGCCTTAATCTCTAGAGCAGCCATTGTGTGGGCCCTGAAGCTGGTTAAACTTGCTCCCAGTGACAACCAAAGGGCAATAAAGGGTACCAGCCATGTTCTCAAGGCAATCACCTTCCTAGCAGATGCCTTTCTCCACACAGTGACCTTTGTATCCTGCTCCATGGCAGCTGCTCTATGGCCAGGTGAGATCTATGGCTTCACATATGGCAAGCAGATCCCCATTGATGGCCCATAGTAATAGCCTACCCACTCCAGTGTGGGAGGCTGTTCAGGGCCTGTCTCAAGATCCTGGTGAAAACTAGGAAGAATAAGAGGGCCATGCCCAAGAGTTTGTGGAATGAACAATATGAAATCCCTTCCATCTCATTCCTTATTCTGAATTCGAGCAGATCAAAGGAGGGCCCAGTGGTCAAGCACCTGAAGCCCCTTTTAAGAGGCCCCCATCCCAGATTTAGTCCTTACAGATACAACAAGCCTGATTGGCTGTCCAAGCAAGGAAACCATGATGCCAGAGACATTCCTGAAGGTGGCTGGCTTCAGGATTCCATCCCAGTGACTTAAGCCTCAGCTAGACCACTGGGTTCTGCAAGCTGTCCAGTCTGGCTGTACCATAAAGGTTCAGTTTTTCCTGGATTGCCTCCTTCATTCTCCCAGATCTTTTTCTCTCTCTCTTTCTTTCAAAAAAAGCACCTACCAAAGCTATGGGCTATAGAGCCAGTTCCCTCCCACGTGCATTGCTCAGGAATTTACTCTGTATTTTTCTCGGTGCCCAAGAGAAATGGGGACTGGGGAGCCATTCTTCACCTGAAGTATGTGAACATGTCACATGTGGAGACCCTATAATCCATCAGACCACCGCCTATGTCACAGAAGCCTACTTACACATTCCTATCCTTCTAGGACTTTGCAGGTTTCTCCAGTTTGCCTCTAGTTAAGGTTCTTTCCCTCTGGCCTAGCACTGGTTCCTTGTGTCTTATCCAGGGCCCTCATTGCTCTAGTGGCCCTGATCCACCAGCAAGGAAACTAAAACCATCCTCATCTGAACATCCTGATCTGTTCTCCACTTGAGAGATAGTGATCAGGAACATCCTCAGAACCATTCAGCTCCTGGAGACTCACAGCTTCACTTTAAATAAGGAAAAGAGCAGTCTTACCCCATTGCAGGTGCTACAATACCTTGGCATGATCATAGACACATGCCAGAATATGCTGTATCCTACCCCCTCCCCATGGTAGACAAGGCCTCTGGGATTTTGAGCTTGGCCAGAAGATCTGATCAAGGCCAAGACTACCCAACTGATGTCCCTGGTGTGCTTCCGGAGCCTCCTGCATAGGGACAATTCCATGGGCCTGATTACCTGCCGGGCACACTTTAGTGGTTTCTCCTGCTCTATCAACTAATGATCCTGGGGAGGAGCAATATAACCCCAAACCTAAAACAGTATCTGAGCCAGTGCATGGTTTGGTGGACTGATCACTACAATTCAGATGGGACCCATCCTATGTCTCGGACCACATCCTTCAACTTTTCAGAGTGTGAGTCTCTGGTTGGGCAGCATCAGTGCTCAGCTGTCTGGCCCAAGGCATATGGACAGAAGAAGAAGAAGAAGAGATTGGATTTATACCCCGCCCTTCACTACCCAAAGGAGTCTCAGAGTGGCTTACAAACTCCTTTCCCTTCCCCTCCCCAGAACAGACACCCTGTGAGGTAGGTGGGGCTGAGAGAACTCTGACACAAATTGCTCTTTCAGGAACAGCTGTGCCAGAGCTTGTGACTGACCCAAGGTCACATCAGCAGGTGCAAGTGGAGGAGTGGGGAATCAAACCCGGTTCTCCCAGAGTCCGCACACTTAACCACTACACCAAACTGGCTCTCTGACATCAAAAGAAAAGACAGTAGACATCATTGCCTTTGAACTCAGTCTTTAGGAAAGCACTCACCTTCTGGGCAAACATTAGGGACCAGCATATACTCACCAGGACAGAGTTTTTCAGCCAAGACCAAGTCTGTGTGGGGGCTCCAGGTCATCTCCTAGATGCAAAGGTCCAACTCATCCCTTTCCTGGGTGGAGAAACATCTACGGTCCATCTCAGCAGAACATGTCCAGGGACTCCTGAACATCCAGGCAAGACTTGCTGAGCAGACAGATCATCAACAAAAACAAATGGCCCATCAAATGGGAAACCTTCCTACTAATTGCAGCTTGATTTGGAATGCCAAAAGTAGATCTGTTTGCCTTGGCATCCAGTCATCAAGTACTCAGAATTTTCTCCAGTTCCTAAACCTCTCCAGATGCTTCTCCAGATGCTCTAGACCTCTCTGTGGCCCAAGGGCCTACTGTATGCCTCTCTGCCCCTCCCAGTGATCTCATGCTCTATAGAAGATATATCAGGAGCAGATGGAGGTGATCTTTGTGGCTCCAGATTGGCGCCTCAGGCCATGGTTTCCATCCTTGGTGGAACTCTCAGTTCAGGCCCCCTGGGAAATTTCTGTGAGCCCAGACAAATGCAGGGGTCAGTTTGTCACCTGGATCCAGAGTGGCTTTATCTGACCATGTGGCTCTTGAACGTTGGCTATTCCTCAGAGGTCACAAAGACCATCATGGCTTCCAGGAGGGCATCTACAAGATGTATCTACAGTACTACATGGGAAAGAACCTTCTTGAGGTGGTGCCAGTGCAAGCACATCAACCCCCTTGACCCCAGCTTGGGCCAGCAGGTGGCCCTCCTTCAGAGGGTATTCATCAAAAAACTACAAAGGTCCACCATTGCCAGGTAGCAGTTATTGCCACAATCCTACATGGTGTAGCTGGCATCCCTGAACTAGACATCCTCATATCTTCTGTTTTGTCCATGGGATCACGCAGATCAACCCTACTGTGGTCCACAGATTGCCTTCATGGAGTCTGTATATAGTTCTTTTGGCTCTCGTTAACTCTCCTTTCATGTTCTTAAGGGAGGTTCCCCCTAAAATGGCTGTGCATGAAAAAACCCTTTCTCACAGCAGTGATTTCTGCTAGAAGGGTGGAAGCCTTGTCAGCCAGAAAAGGCCTTCATGTCTTCCACAAGGACAAAGTCACTGGGATACCACTATTGGAAGTCCCATTCCAAGATGTCCTCCTCCTCAGAGCTAGAACAGAGCCTTGTATACTCGCTGTGAGGGTTGCTTCTGCTCTGAGGTTAGGAAGGCATCTTGTCCCATCCCCACAACCCCCCCCCCCGAAAGAACAGAGGAATGTTTACAAAAGCAGGATCATGAGTTTGACTAATCCTTCTTTAACTCCGCTCATATCTCTTCTCTGTTATGCTTCTAACAGTGATTTACCTGTTCTGGTTGTTATTTTATCGCTGTTCTGTTCCTTCCTGTTCCTGGGATCATTAGCTCATGAAGTAACCAAACTGAGCCAGGGGGACTCCCACCCGGGAGACAGGAAGTTGAAGAGTTTAGTTCTGCCTCCCTGAGCAATTGGTGGGAATCACCCATTCCAAGATGCCCTCCTAACCACAGAGCAGAAGGAAGCCTCACGGTGAGTATCCAGGGTGCCATTTCCACTGATTTCCCTGTCCTCTTGCAGCCCACTGACCCTTCCTGGCTTTTTATAGCAGACCCTAAGGAATAGCAAAGGGGGCAAAGTGTGTGGGGGTTTGCAGTAGGAGCATGGGAATTGACAGAAATTGCAGCCTAGGAAAACTTGCATTATTTTGAGTCTTCAGAACTTCTTGGTTGGTTATAGGCCAATATCTTGTGTTCTGGTGTTGAAACACATGCTCCTGCACCACATGCCAGAATTCATTTGAGATGGTTTTCTTGGGAGTTTGCTGTTACCTATTTACATGCTAAAACAGCTAAATAGGCAAAGTGCGGGCCATGCTGACTGCCTCCCCGGAATATTTCTGAAGAGACGTGAATCGGCCCTCTGAGCGTTATTTTCCAAATGCCTGGCAATGTCGTTACACAAGGTAATGTGAACTGCCCGTGCAGGCTGCCAGCTTGAGCCTCTCTGACTTGGGCAGACCAGAAGGTAATGTTGTGGGATTACTTTTTTGCTCTTGATTAGTAAACCTGGGTTTCTGTCTTGAGGCTGGAACTCCATTGCATGGTGACTGAGAGATGGGATTGGGAAGAGGTGGTTGAAAGCAATTGCAGCTGCTGTGGTAGTGCAACTATTTTCTGTGTGGTGGCAGTGATGTGGGTTTTCTGAGGAAATTTTCCAGATCAAATTTTAAAAATACTGTATCAAAAAAATAATATTTTTTTTAAGTACTGTAAACGTTTAAATAAGGTTAGTAAAAGAAGACAAATACACCATAAACAAGCCTGGACCATGTACAAGACGTTGTACATGCTTTATTTTCCACATTCAGTCTATCTGACATGACTGATTTGCAGCACAGCACCCTGACAACTATAGATGAACAGACTATATTTACATATGTGGTTCAGAGAACTTTCCACACACAAAAATGTAGCAGCAGAAGAAATTCTGCCCCGTGTCACTGTGTGGCAGTAAAAGTAGGGGTTGGAGTTAGCATGAAATGTCATATAGCTAAATCAGCTGGTATAGTGTATTGATTTAAGAGACAGCGTTTTGGATTAAGAAGTCCCCAGTTTGAATTTTACCTTTATGTCTTCACCTCTTATGACCTTTAGGCAAGCCATCCTCTTTTTAGGTTCAGTTGCATATCTGCAGTACAGGGATGATAATACTGGCCTGCCTTACAAGGGTTTTTTAAAGATTACAACAAGATAATGCACACTCTGACACTTTGAAGCACTATACAACTTAAATGTGATAGGAGGTACAAAAAACGTCTGTTCTAAGCCTGTTGGTTGTTACTGCTGCATCTAAGAGACTGTATTCATCTTGTGTTAGATGCTCATATATGACAATCTTTCCTTATTGGAAAACTCAGTGGCTGCTTCTTTTTTCAGGTTATGAAGACTATAGTTATGGATATGGATACGGTCAGGATACCTCTGGCAATTATGGGTACGGTATGGCCACTTCAAACTCTTGGGAAATGCCTAATTCATATACAGACATGAACCTTAATGCTTCCACTGGTACCAATGCTGATGGTGTAATAACAAAATTTAACCAACGCTTAGATATGGTATCTCATCTAGAAAGTGACACGATGCAAGGAGGACATTATGGCTCAGGTGGAGACAGGTGAGTGTAGAAATAAAGGTGAAAAGGTTCAGTAATAGTCATAGATTAGGCTAGTCTGTGTTTCTGAAGGGTGGGCTGCTGAAGTATCGTGTCGTTGCCTTAGAGCTGTTCCTTTTGTTCTCTAACTAATGGTGGTACTCTTGTCTTCATATCCATACTCTTGCTTGTAAGGGGAGCCATTGGAAAAATGGAATGAGCTAGGTTGTATGTTTCTCTTTCAGCTTGAGATTTGAAAATAAGGTGCTTAGATGTGCTTTTGGGCACGGTAAGCTTGTTAATACTCTAATAGCTGATCGGTGAACTTTAATATAAAGCTGCAAAATAAGAATAGGCTGTAGTATTTTTCTGTAACTTTTAAAGATGGCTAGGAGTCTGATTGAGTGAGTGTAGTTCCAGTATTATTATGTGGCCAATGCAAGTTCGTCTGGATTTTGCTGTGAACAACCAAGATGAATCCTCTCAGCCATTTACTAGTGTGTGCATGTATATCTGTTACCCTGCATAGTCAAGCTGTTGCTCATATGCAAGAGAGTACAGGTTTTCATTGGAGGAGTAACTGCTGGATTTTTTTGTGTGATAGAATTTAGACATATGGCAGGTGGTATAGAAAAGTAGCTGGGAAAAAAGATGGGAAGAAATTGCGGCGTCCTGTTTAACTCTGATGTTTAACAATAGTTAAACATGACTTACACAGACACTTCATACTTTATACATTTTAGAGTAAGTATAAGGTTATACAGACTGGCATTAAATTTGTTTTGTAGCTGCATTCCTAGAGTCAGGTGAAAATCAGTTAGGTTGAAAAAGGATATGTGTATGTCATTTGGGCCTGGAGACATTTATATATAAAGTATGTCAAGGGAGTATTGTGTTAAACCTAGTTTTCTTAATTTTGCACAGTTCAGTAGAATGAAAGCATAGTGCTTCAGGGCCTGAATTATATATAATGTTCTGCATTGTTTTCTTGTTATGCTGATATTGCTTATATATTAGGTTCTTGGAACTGCTTTAAAGAGCAGTATAGCAGGGTATTTTTAGTCCAAAATAATTGCTTAGTTAATAGCTTCTTATAACTGTTGTCACGTTCATTCTATTATGTAATTGTCATAAGAAGTAGAAGACAGAATAGACTACAGAAACCCTTATGGTATTACTGTGCATTGAGTCTACTTCTGGTGATGTACTTTCTTTGCAATTATTCAAATAGCTTCTCTTGTCTCATAGGGGGAAAGGGAATTGTTGCAAGTAGTTGTGCCACAGTCTGCTGAAATCATACTTAGGTTTTTTCGTCTTTAGTTCTCATTTGGTAGAGTTTTTAGGCGTAAAGGTTAAAGTACTCCAGATAATTGGAAGATGCTGACCCAGGTTACCAGGCATGTCTAAGGCTGCAACACCATGTACACTTTGAAGCCAGTGGGGTTTATGTCTGAGAAAAGGTGCATAGAATTGGATTGTAACTTTATAGTTGTCCCGTTTTTCAGTTCTATCATACCAGGTGGATATTGGATAACCCAGCATTGTTCACCCTTACTTGAATTAAATGTGGTGATTCCTGGTGGCCATTGGAGACTGGAAGTAGCAGGGTGCTGCAGTGAATTACTTAGAAAACATTGGAGAAAACTGAACTGCAGCAATGAATGCTCACCTGTAGCGGTTTAGTCTGCTCTAATGGGGTACATGGAATCATTTAGGTTGCCCTGATGCTTTTTTAGAATGACACTTTCTGTTCTTAGTTAGCTTGTAAAGTCTCCTCCTCAGCCATTGTTTCCTTTCAGTGTTCTTGCTTTCAGATCCCTTGCTGTAAAGCATGACTATCACTGGTGTTCAGTGCTGGTTTATAACATGCAGCCTGACTTGTTTTGCTCCGTTCTGGCTCAGTTGCTCAGTTCTGGCTGTCCAAAACAGAAAGCAATTGGGAATAATGTGCACTCTGGCCTTAACATCTTTGCATAGTAATCGGCTCATAGGCTCTGTTGCAGTTGCTTTTCAATTACAACGTGCAGAATTTAAACTCTTAAGATTCCTCTGAAGAGTTTGGAATAGTCTTATGAAATTGTGATGTTTTAGACTTCCCTTTTATAGAAAAACTCCAGTGTGTCCCAGCCAGTTATTATGGTGGGCTTTGGAAGTGTGATTAAGTCTACTCAGGCAGTGTTTTTTTTCCACACTGTAATAATAAGGCAAAATGTCATGTATGAAGCACCTCTTAATCCATCTCTGCTTTTTTTCTTAAAGCACTTTCTCTGCTTCATCTCAAAATAGCTGAATAGGTGGGAGCTGACCATGAGCAATTGTACCCAAGAATTTCAGCTATCTAGCAGACCACTAAAGGGGCTGGTGTGTGTGACCCAGTAAAAGGCAAAACCAAAAACTAGTTACAACTGAAGGCATATTTGTGTCACTCTGATCCAAGTGCTTTGCTTTTTCAGTGATTAATACAATTTCTGGGTAGCCCTTAAATTAATGGCCTTTTCCCAAAAATGGATTTTACAAGGGAGAAATTTATGTTGCATTAAAAACCCCGAGCTTTGTTTTGACCTCATTGAAACTAGAACAGTTGTGGGGTGGTTTGTGTTTGGTTTCAGGTTTTTTTAAAAATGTAACCTTTCTTTTGCCATTTCTTGGCAGACTCTGTAACATGGTGATTTACATGCTACTGACTAGATTCCTTGCTTGCTGTACAACTCTTGCAGGTATGATACATATGAGTCCTACGACTCAAGGCCTTCACTGAATGACCGTGATCTGTACAGATCCGGCTACGATTATAGTGAGGCTGAACATGAAACCGACAATGCCTATGAAGGCCACTATGACAACTCCTATGGGAACCGCAGGGACCAGTACCACAACAGAGCACGTGACAACTTCGGCCATCGGGGTCAAAACTGGCCCAGAGACGGGCGAAATAACAGATCCATGGCAGCTCCATATTCTGGGCGCATGGGCGGACAATGGAATGACCCCCCAGCGCCAATGGGAGGACGGGGCCATGGCCCCAATAGACCCCCATCCCTTTTCTCCCACAAACTTTTCCCTGAATACAATATGTTCCAGGGAATGCGAGGTTTCTCTGGCAACATGCGCTTTGGAGGAGGCGGCATGAAACAACGCATGAGGAGAAACTGGAAAATGTGGGACGCGGATTTTAAAGTAAGTACCTGTGCAATCTTCTCCCACCTGTTTTCTGTCCCTTTCTAAAGGGCATTGCATTGCCCATTAAATGATACTGCCCAGGGCCAAGTGCAAAGAAGTCTGCTTTGTAGTTTAGATTGCTTTGCTATTACTGCTGTTTTCCTTCTCTGCTTGTGCCACTTGCTTGGTACTTTGATTTGTCTTGGACAATTGTTCTAGCACAGGGGTCTCCTATTGGTAGCTTGTCAGCTCCTGATGGTTCACCAGCTGCTGGAGAGTAGTTTGAGCGTCCTTTAGAAGACCCAGGAAGAGATTGCAGAAAGATCTGCTCTAGGCTTTTCAATTTTTAAGAAAGCTTTTATTTTCATTTCTGGTGCTCTTCCTAATTCATGTTCTGTGTTATTAAAAGAACAAAACTTGGTAATGTGATAGAGATTGGGGGAGGAGTAGCTTGGGATATTAATGCTCCCTCTAAGCTGTGGAGTCTCGTGAGCAATACTTTGTGAGCTACTGGCATTAAAGTTGTGAGTGAGCAATTTAGCCACTTCATGAATTAGTTTGCACTGAAGCCATCCTTCCGAGCTAAGACAAAAATGTGTGAGCTGGAAGCTCAAAAACTCTGAGCTAGCTCACACTAACTCAGCTTAGAGGGAACACTGTTCGTTACTTAGAGGTAGCTGTTATTTAAAAAAAGGCTGGTGACTCATGTTCTAGGAAGATCCATCATGTATCCATCATGTAGCCTTAGTCAGTTTAGCTTCTGAATCTTCTAATAATAGCTAGGAAGTCTGATCTAGGATCAGTGTTCCCTCTAAGCTGATTTAATGTGAGCTAGCTCACAGTTTTTTAGCCTCCAGCTCACACATTTTTGTCTTAGCTCAGGAAGCATGGCTCCAGAGCAAACTAATTTATGCAGTGGCCAAATCGCTCACTCACAGCTTTAACGCCAGTAGCTCACAAAGTTGAATTTTTGCTCATAAGACTCCACAGCTTGGAGGGAGCATTGTCTAGGATAGTTAAGTTTGAAACCTGCTTTCCTAAGATTTGGCCTGTTTGGAATGTATCTGGAACAGCACATTTTATTATACATGAATGAGATTTGGTTGGTGATAAGGCAGCTGTTGGTTTGTGCACACAGATGAAACTACCTTTGTCTTTCAACCCATAGAAAAAAAGAATAAAGACTGACCCAGCTTCTAATAAGCGAAAACAAGCTAACAGTTCTGATGAGCCAGACAGCAAAGCAGCAAAAACCGATGGCTCTGACAATTCAGACTCTGATAATGGTAAGAGTCTCTACAGAGAGGTACAACTTTCCTATAACTGAGCTTTCCCCCTTCACTGCATCTTAGTTTGTAGATGTTTAAAGCATTAAATTTTCAGTTGTTGCCTTGTATCTTTTCAGAAGAGGGACCTGAAGGAGAAGCTGCAGAGAAGTGTTCTAAAGCTGTGAGTAGGTGGTGGGTTTTTTTACTGTACAGTTTTACAGTTAAACTCATGTGAATAGATTACTTCCTCACCCCTACCTCATACCTGGGTTAAGAGCTACTAGGAGTGGTCAGCAACTTAAATATTTCTATTGCTCTGATGATTGGATTTGGATCCTCCCAGAGCTCCTTTTAGGTAAAAAAAGAGGGACAATGCTGTCCCTCTCTCCTCAGTTACGAGCAGTATAAATAATGGGGTTCACTGTGTTGTGTGCTCTATATATGGATGTCAAGTGGCTATAGCCAAGCAACCCCACCATACAAAAGTGCTTTGTCATCTATGTTGGACTAGTAAGAGAACATAAGACTTCCTCAGTATAGATGAGAACAATACTCTTTCATTCTGAATGAAATCCCACTGTTTACATTTACTGCTTATCCAAATGCATAGGAACCATTCTCAGGTTGCAACTGTGATTTTTGTAAGGTTTCTTAGAGCTTAAAAACATGCGTGTCTAAAATTCTGAAGCTTTGGAGATTAATTTTTTTAATACCTCATTGATACAGAGAAGCTCATCTAAAGATAAGGGCTGACAAGATTATCTCTATTTCTGCATCTAGTAACTGGTATTTTTGTATGAGTAGTTGTTGTTTCTTGGGTTCATATGGTCATCTTGATAGCTAGCAACACTTCTGATCACCTGATGTGAAATTTCACTGAAAGCAATGGCAGTATCCTCAGTATCTTTAATTGCTTTTTAGGAAGGAGAGGGAGAAGGTGGTGAAGATGAAGAAAGAAAAGGAGACTCTGAGAAGGGTAAGTTCAAATGACCATATATAGAGTCTTCTCAGGGTGGGGTTTGGCAGTTGAGCTATTACACATGTCCATAAATTGCTCCAGTATTCAAGCACTGAAGCTTAGAAAAGCCAAGTTTCTAGTATTATATGTTGTATGGGAACTGACCTAACAAGTTATCTTTAAACTTGTATCTTGAGTGGTTAACGTTATTTATTTATTTATTTATTTCTTCAAATTTGTACCCCGCCCTCCCCGCCTAGGATGTAATAGCTCTGTGATATGTTGGCAGCCTGCTTAATTATGCGGGGAGAAATGTCAGCTCTAACAATTCTTGAACTGCATTTATTCTTCCTTTAGTGGGGTGGGCTCCAGCTACTTTGAAATAGCAGTTTTCCATACCATTGTGGCAGTCTATACCTCTAGCATGCATGGTAACATCACCTTCAGACCATTGAACTTTTCTCCTTGGCCAGTTCCCAGAAGCTGGACATCTGCCAATTGATTATACTGTATATAAAGAAAATTGCTCTGGGACATTTCTGAGTGCTGGAATCAAGCTCAAAGTTAGTCCAACTGTAATTCAGGCTTTGCTCTTCATCCCATAATTGCAAGGATCTTGAGAAAACAAACTCTTATAGGAAGAATCCACCCTACAGACATTCTGCTCTTTAAAGCCTGAGATGCTCATTAGGTGACAGTTATGGTTTTAGCTCTGATTAACCTTCAGGAAGCTCTAGTTCAATCTGTTCTTTTGTGTTGTGGCTAGAAAGGCAAGATTGGGGAGCTGGAACCTAGGATACTGAAAATACACTGTTTTTTATTACATATAGGAGCCCTAACAATTCAGGAAGAAATCAGTCAAATCAAGCGCAAATTACAAGCTGGCAAGAAAACTCAAGAGAGGCAGAAAAAGAGATACCGTGATCGGATGGTGGAAAGGTAGGCATCTTCTCCAGAAGACTGGAATCCCTAATTTTTTTGAGCCTGTGGGTATCTTTTTGTGAGGGGGGATGGTAAGCACCACCCCAAAATGGCTGCCTCAGGAAGCAGAGACAAACTCAAAATAGCTGCTTCCAGAGGCGGAGCCAAATGGAATACCTCCCTCCTCCCACTTCCTGGAAATGAAATCCTGAAGGGGAAATTGAACCACTTGCTTACCAGTTCTCATCCTCCTCTAGTGGAAGAACTGTTTATTTGAATGAGGCAGCCAGTAACAAGTCCTGTCTTACTCCCTCCCCCTTCTGAAAAGCTCAGCAGACACCAAGTGTCAGGTTCCCAGTCAAATCACTCTCCACACACACTTTCTATAAGGAAAGGTTTATTGGGAGATTTGAGATGTTCATGGGTTCAGACTCTTTGTCAAGACTGGGGTACAAAGGCAGGAAACCAGAATATAGTTACAATCCCAACATTCCATTCATACACGTCAGCTCTACTACAAAGACTGAGAGCTATACGGTCTATCACTAGCTAAACACAGACTTTTCTTCAAGGACATCTCCCATGTGAACCAATGTCTCTTGAGGCACCATGGGAAGAATTACTGAAGCTGGCCTCCCTAACCTACAGCACTCCACACACCCCACCCCCAGGAATGCATTGGCAGACGAGGGCAAGCGATAAGAACAGAAGAATTAACATGGTTAGGAATAGGGAGTAAACGGGATATACAGAGCATGATTATATTGGGTTTGAAACATAGCAGTTGTGACTACACAAAGCCAAAATATAGCAGGTATAGTTGTTCAACATACCCGAGTCTGACACCAAGGGAGGTACTGGCGGGCACCATGGCTCCCACGGTGCCATGTTGGGCAACCCTGTGCTAGTGGTTATAGTATGGGATCAGGATAATGTGGAATCCTCTTGTGTGTGTCAGTGGAGTTCACTGTTTTAACATTTCTCCCTATATAATGTACCATTACCAAACTTAGGCAGTCTGCTGAAGGTTGAATTTTATATATTGTAGTTTCTAGAGTTGACATTGTAAGTACAATGCATTTTAAAAATCTGGAATAGTGCCATTCCAACTCTAAATATTACTGCAGAATTCCTTATTGAAGTCCAGTGTAGTCTGGGGGATAGATGTGAGTGATAGTCTTTCTAGTTTACTCATGCAGATCAGATGTCCCACAATTTGTAAACAGTAGGCACAAGAATATAGTATTGCTTAATACATTATAGGGGACCACGGTGGCTCAGAGGTTAAGATGCTGAGCTGCAAACCAGAAGGTCTGTAGTTCGGCAGTTCGAGACCTTAGTGCTGCGTGACGGAGTGAGCTCCCATCTCCAGCACCAGCTCCTGCCAACCTAGCAGTTCGAAAGCAAGAAATTGTAAGTAGATAAATAGGTACCAGTTTGGTGGGAAGGTAACAGCATTCTGTGTGCCTCGGCATTAAGTCATGCCAGCCACATGACCACGGAAATGTCTTCGGACAACGCTGGCTCTTCGGCTTGGAAACGGAGATGAGCAAAGCCCCCTAGAGTCAGATTTGATTGGCTTTTGAGCAAGGGAAACCTTTACCTTTCATGCATTATAGTTGATTTTGAGTGCAGCCATATGACCTTAAGCACCAAAAGTAAAGTCCTGCAAAAACAGGTCCTACAGCAAACCTTCATATTAAATAGGGTTACCATATTTTGAAAAGCAAAAAAGAGGGTGTCTGTTGTGGGGAGGGGAAGGGAAAGGAGTTTGTAAGCAGCTCTGAGACACCTTTGGGTAGTGAAGGGCGGGGTATAAATCCAATCTCTTCACTTCATATTTCCTGACTACTTCAAACAAGTGATCACTATGACAAATCTCATTTTAAATACCCTTACTATTTAAGCTGTTGATCATTGCTACTAACTAGGAATATTCCTAACCTTCCAGCCCAAAGAGAGGGCATTTTCATCAGTTTTTTAAAAAGCCCAAAAGAGGACAGACACCAACAAAAGAGAACATGTCCTCAAAAAAGAGAACACCTGGTAACCCTATATTAAAGCTTTTTTCATTCTGTGTGCCTTAAGCAGGATTCAGTTTGTGTGTTCATTGTGCAAATATCGTACTTTCTATGAGGATGAGATGACCAATCATTTGGAGAGCAAGTTTCACAAGGAGCATTTTAAATTTGTTGGAACCAAGTTGCCCCAGCAGACAGCTGACTTCCTCCAGGTGGGCCTCTTTTGAGCAATTGCCTTCTGTTTTCCCTGAACCAGATGAGGCCCTTTGTTTTCTGATATGTCTGTGGCACTTAGTTTGGAAGTATTTAATGTAAACCAGAAACAGTTTTGGGGATGAGTTTTGGTAGTGTCAGACTTCAGCAATCCTTACCTCACAGGTTTTGTTCTAAATTGCTCTTGCTTGCATCTATATTTATGCTACCCATCCACACCACAGTCTTGCTTTTAATTCTTCGAAAGAAGTGAGACTGGTGAAAAAGTTATTAGGCATGAAAATGTATTGCTTGGAATGAGAGGCAGTCGGCAAAGGGTCAGAACCTTGATTGTGGGTTAATCATTGCATGCTTGGCATTTGACAGTAAGGTATCCTCTGCTTCCTGAACATTATCTTCAGTGTTTATAGTAAGCTCTTCTACAATGCAGGAATATGTAGCTAACAAAACAAAAAAAACAGAAGAACGCCGTAAAGCAATCGAAGATATTAATGCTGTTATACAACAGATCTACAAAGACCAAGATCTTACCCAGGGTATGTATTATTTTGTGACTGATACACAGTTTAGTGTATGAAGGCTGTCTTAAAGTTCAGCAATTAAGCATGTGAACTGACTTGCTGCTCAAAGACCTGCTCCAGTTTCTTGCATAAGAATGTCCTGTGCCACCTGCAAAGAGTTGCAAAAGATGTTAGGAATCTACATTATACTGTTTTTTGGGAAAGGCCTTATATTGTCTGTGCTGACCATTGATATGTGTAGCCAGTGCCTTTTCCTGGCACCTCGGAAGCAATTGTAATGATGTATTAATAAATGCGTACTATGTTTTTAATGGGGAGGCTAGGTGTGCACACAGTTCAATAGAATAGATACAGACTTTTGTTTTAGGAAGTAGTAATTCTTGGGTGTGCATGAGAAGTGCTCTTTGCTCTCTCAACCCAAGGGACAGAAATCTATATCCTTTTTTAATACAAGTGAAGACGGTAGGAGCTCCAGTTGCTTTCCATTTTTGTTCTGTTTTTGCTATTTTTTCAATCCATATGATGCCAGTGCCCTGAGGGCGCTAAGGTTCTTTGACTTGTGTGGCTAGCCAATAAACCACACAGTGAAATAAACTATTCCAGGCAATAAAGAGTAAAAAAAAAAGATTTATTTGAATAAGGAACATCTCACAGCAAAGAAATTCAGCATGGATGTTCAGTGAGAAAATACAGAGAGCAGACTTATAGATATACTCTTCTTGCTCCTTCTAACTATACATCATTGTTGACATCATTTAGACATGCTCATTTCAGATTTCTTTGTCTGGTCACTCATGAATCACATATTTGACAAATAGGATGTTACTTGGCTGTGTCTCAATTCTACAATGCAGGCGCTTGTATTGATTTATACATCTATTCATTTTCTTGGCTGCCTACAAAGACTCTTTCACCTTTAAATGAACTCTTGGGCTGAGTTCATTTTTAGTACAAAACTTAGATGTTTTCATTACAAAAATGGTTCTTTTACATTAATACATGCATATAAAAGTATAACAATATTCTTAAAGCATTTTATAGGCTTATTTTCACTAAGGGTATACAAAAATATGAAAACATATAATTACAATGACATTCTAAAGAATTAAACCCTTTACATGTATTCTTTTAGTGCTTCAAAGTAGCCTATGGCATAAAACTTCTGTAGATGCATTGTATTACAAACTATTCTTCATTTTTGGTTCATCAGGGAATTTTTACAGAATATTTAAACCTTTAAATTTGCTTATTTTGTCAAGATATGTTATTTTACTTTAACCAGTAGGAGTCACCCTTTTATAATACAAGTTCTGTATTTTTAATTGACCCTTTTAATTGGCTTCTTTAGCTGACCTGCCCATGATTAATGTCTTCTATTTTGACTGGGCTTTCCACACATACTTGGTCAGCTCTTGGTCATTTTCCAACTTTTCCTCTTGTCAGCAGCTTGTTAGCTTTAAACACAATTCTTTATTAAAAAATTAAAACCTTCACTAGTTTTCTTCTTTTTAATAAACATTCAGAAGCATTTTATCCATAAGCTTTCATTTTCAGCTATAAACATTCAGAGAAGTTTACCTTTTAACAATTATTCTTTGCTATAAAAGCACCCTAAATACTTAGATCTATTTTGCGTGGAAAATACAACTGAACTTTTATTCAACCCTATTAATTTTGACATCCTTTTAACTTAGCTTGTGGATCCTTGCCAGGTCAGTTTTAAGTGTATAAAAACATCTTGACCAGTTATTTTCTAGTTCCTGTGGAATAAAGGATGGAACCATCAATCTTTAGCTTTGACAATTAATTACCAGGGTGCTTTCTGTTATTCCAATTAAAATACAAAGTCTTTTCTTCTTTAAAATAGGCTGAAAAGGCAAACACAGACAGACAGATAGATATAGATATTGCTTATAGATGCCAGTAGTTCAGTATTGATATGTTACAACACTCTAAGCCTATTTAAAATTACTAAAACTCAGAAGCTGAAACAAACTTCTAAACTCGCTCTTTGAAATAGAGAGGTTCTCATAAATTTTCACTTATGACAGGTGGAAAGTATGTCCTAATTGAAAATTGGCTAAGTTGCCTGGAACAGAAACACCTGCAGTTAAGAGAAAAACTACTTTGCTTCCAATCAAAATTCCTTTTCCTTGAAGTAAGGGCTGGAACATGTAAATTAAGTCTGAAACACCTGTTTTCTTTACAACTGTGCTTAGTGATTTAAATTGTTTGTTAATTCTCCAGGAGAGCCCCAAAGACTCTCTCCCAAAGGTTCCTGGAAATCAGCAATAATCAATAGAAAATCACTTGAACTTTTGAATTGTCCTCTACACATACATGTGCAGCCAAATTTATGGTAGTGCAGAGAACTCTAGAGGCTGTGTATGGATCACCTGCCTGGTATGGGGAATATTGGTGCTTATGATAGAAAGCATATTCTACAGAATGAGATTTCCTTACCTTTCTTCAGATATAGGTATGGAGCACTTCGTAAAAAAGGTGGAGGCTGCTCACTGTGTTGCATGTGACCTCTTCATCCCAATGCAGTACGGAATTATCCAGAAACATCTGAAGTCTCTTGATCATAACCACAACCGCAGAGTGAGTATACATCTGTTGGAAGTGAGCACTACCAGAAAGCACATTGAGCAGGTTTGGTCAGTTGCTGCCTGCTTGAACTTTTCTTGTATTAGCAATTTAAAATCAAGGATACATGCTAAAGTAACTGGATAAGTGTGTTTTGATTTAATGTCTGCAAGGAAAATTTAGAGAGCTGGTATGTATCTGAAACAGGTTAAGGACTGTCACATAGGGCCAGATCAAAGAACTAGTTTATTTCCTTTTAGTCCTAAGATTACTCGTGGTTTGAGTAGAATCTTGATTAAAGATTATGTTTATTCCTTTCCATGGTCACTGCAGTGCCATCTTTCTAGATAGCCAGAGCTCATATTGACTGAATTGTCCAAGCAAGTCTTTCTTCTCACAGTGAAAGAAGAATAGAAAAGAATGACAATGCAGCAGGCAAGCTGTAGTCAGCTTGAGCCTCTCCATCTCCTGGTTGACATGGCTGTTGCCACCATAATTTCTCATGGCATCTTAAGTTTCCAAAGCAATCTAATATGCCATTTGAATTCCTTTTTGCCAACAAAGTCTGTGAACACACATAGCTCGCAATTAGGGATGGGCATGAACTGGGAAAATTCGGTTTGTAGCCTGTTTGATTTGCAAACGGCAGACCGTCATGAACTTTTAGCAGCCAAATTAAACCAGTTGAGTTCATCAGGTTTGTGACCCAGTAGAACGGATCCTGTGCAAGCCAGAGTTGCCGGACTTACAGGGTATCTCCAGCTGACTATCTTCTACCTGCACGCCAAGTTTGGTGAGAACTGGATTTATGGGATCCAAGTTACAGCCCCCCAAAGAAGGTGTCCCCAGAAATGGTTCCCCCCAGATGGTTTCTCGGGGAACCATCAATGACAAGAGTATATTGAACGGATCCTGTGCAAGCCAGAGACATCAAAACCACAGGGGACCTCTCCCGGCTGCTCCTCTAGGTGCTCTCCGAGTTTCATATTCCCCCCCCCCATTGTTTTGAAGTTTGGTAAACATTTAGATTGAGCGGAGACAGTTTGTCTGGAAATGTATCTGTTCACAAACCAGCAGGAACTTCTGTGAACAGCTTGAAAGTTCATGGAAAGTTCGTGCCTATTGACCGGTCATGAACCTGCCTAAAATTCCTCATGAACTTTAGTTTGTGAGCCAGTTCATCTGTACTCACAAGGGTGGAGGGTTACCCTCAAAACATTTGCTTTTTAGTGTTTCTACATTTAGTGTTCTTTGCAAACTGGGATTACCCCCGATTTGCAGAAAATTCTATTGAAATTATGATTCCTGTGTGTCCTGAAAATACTTAAAACATTTTCAAAAGTACTGTTTAAACCTGCCTTTGTACACAATTTATCATGTATATGATAATGCGTGTGTGAAGAAATCAAAGTTTTTAATATTCTACATTTTAATTCTGTATACATCTACATGGTGAGTTCTATTGTATTATCATTTGAGGTTGTTTCTGTCCAAATAATGTCTTCCTTCGGTTTTTTAGAAAATTTGGGTTGGATCTCACACTCCATCAGTAACAGTAGCTGATTTTCCCAGGATTTCCCCTGACCAGTGTTCCCTTTAAGCTGCACCAGCCTATGCTGGTGAACAAATTCCCAGCCCCCCAGCGCACAGATCCGCCACTGAGTGCAGGACCAGAAAACTCGCCCTGCCCAGCTCCCTCAAGTGCAGGGGACAGGCATAAAAGCCGAGCCTCCACTCCCCACACCAAAAATTGTTCCCTCCCACCTCTTCTGTGAATGGAGCTCTGCTAGTGGAAGAGGAGTAAGAAGGGAGCAGGTTTGACCCCTTGTTTCTGCAGCCTCCTGACTCTATGCAGCTTTTACTCCAAATGGATCCTATTGACCCTGGGAATAAACTTTCCTGGGGTCAGAAAGGACTGTTGGGGGAATTTTGACTGCCTTTAAATTCAAATGGGTACCCAAAATATAGAGGCATTCATATACCTGGGTATTAATATACCTATTAATTTAAGATATCTTTACAACTGTAATTATAAACCTATTATAAAACAAATCGACAATACCTTAATGGAATGGAATAAACAAAATTTAACATGAATGGAAAAGATGGAAATGATTAAATCTATAGTTTTACCAAAGTTTCTATTTCTGTTCCAGAATCTCCCTATAAAACTTTCTTGGAATGACTTAAATCAGTGGCAGTTAAAATTAAATACATTTGTTTGGGCTAATAAGAAACCCAGAATTAATTTTTTATTACTGACTAGACTTTCAGAATTGGGTGGAGTAGGTTTCCCTAATCTAAGGCTTTATTACGAAGCCGCACAGTTTAAAAAGAAACAAAACAAAATGTTGAAAAAACATGGGTTCAGATTGAATAAACATGCTCCTCTTCCTACTTATTATGGGAAACAGTATGGAATAAACCCACTGACAGGCCTAAATCCATTGTAGGCAATCTTTATCTAAATACCACCTTATATGTTTGGGAAAGAAACACAAATACATTGGTCCCAGGCTCCTCTCCAGTAGCAATATTTTTGGGACAACAATGGTTTGTTCCAGGTAGCACCATAGATACTTATGTTCAATTGAGGGAAAAGGGGGTATTTAGATTTTGTGACATTCTTCATAAAGGACAGTTACGGTCTAAAACTCACTAGAACAGAAATACAATTTTGTAATCCCTTGGATCCACTATCATCAGATTACCATGTGATTTATAAACTGGGACTCCATACTCTGCTTAATAGAGAGCTGACTACATTCGAATATCTTTTGAAATCTGATTCGACTGGTACGAAGGGTTTGATTTCTATCATTTACAAATTATTAAGCCAAGAACATTGGACCAAGCATGCTTAGTTGTCAAAAAGCTTGGCAAAAGATTGTGACAGTACCATTGATGATTGCCGACAGAGTCTTGTCTGGTCTTCCAATACATATACCTCAGAATCCCTAAACATTTCTTTGCAAGCTTATAAAATGTGCACCAGATGGTACCTGACTCCTGTAAGGCTCTGTCACTCTAAATCAATTGGAAACCCACAATGCTGGAAAGGCTGTGGAAATACAGGTACGTTCATCCAGTGTTGGTGGACGTGCCCTAAAGTTCAACCTTTTAGGATTAAATTCTTAAATACATAAAGGATATTACTAATTACACAATACCAAGAAATCTGGAAGTTATTTTGCTGAACCTATGTCCTAAAAACTCAATTCCAAAATTTACAAAACAATTCACTGCAATTCTATTAACTGCAGCTGAAACGTTGTTAGCCCAAAAATGGAAATCAGATGGGACTCCCAAAGTTAGGCAATGGGTTTTGAAAGTATAGGACTTTATAGTTCTGGATAACATATTGGACCAGTTATTGCTTACTGAAAGCTTTTCCTATCAGTCACACTTTATGGGAAAATGGTTCTCCTTTTTTGATTATGTATCTATTAATGACTTTGTTGCATAGTATTACTCTTTACAGTTTGATGATATGTTTGTTTTTTGTTTTGTTACTGTATCAGTATGTAAGTTCTATTGTTCTATGTTACTATTAGTTATAAAATCAATAAAAATTATTATAAAGAAAGGATTGTTGGGAGGAGGGGAAAGCTAGAAAGGTATGTGGTTATTGAGCTAGCTCCAACCTAGTGTTTCGTTTGTCCTACTTCTCAGAGAGCAAAAACTGGTGTGAATTGTGCTAATGTAGCATAGACTTCAATGGCTCTCTGTCTCTCTTGTATTAGGTATATTCATTCCTTTGTTTGTAGAAAATAGACCTTTATATTTAAATCTTGTAAGTATAGTGCCGTAGTGTGAGCTGAATTATGCATAGTGCCTTTCATATTAAAGCAATAAATTAAGTTTCTTTGGTAAACAAGTATCTCTCTATATTATAAAGCTAATTTGGGGTGACCACACTCGATGCGCTCCCTCTGCCATAGGCTTAGGCGGCCGCCACTCATGCCGGGGACGCTGGCCACTGGCCGCGGTCTCTGCTCCTGCCCACAGAGGTGGTGCCAAAGTGAACATGCCCTGTGATTCGAAGAGAGAGCTGCTTTGGTGTGGCCATGCTCAATGTGTTCCCTCAGCCATAGCCTGAGCCAGCCGCCACTCATGCCGGAGAGTGTTCCCTCAGCCAGCGGTCTCTGATGCCCGCCCACAGATGTGGCGCCGGGGCAAATGTGCCCCGCAATTCGAAGACACCGTGGCGGAGTCTCACACCGAAAAAGCCGCCGTGTCCATCCTCTCCTGAGCGCCCATAGCCAGCCGGGCCACGCATGCCACCAGGGGTCGTGGCCCTCACCTGAACACAAATAACCGTCCACCCTCCGTGCAATCTGACGGGCGGCCCAGCCACTCCAGCGGGGGGGTGGGCTTGCCCCGATCCTGCTGCCGTCCTCACCCGAGCCCGGCTACAGGCTCCCGGCTGCCCTGCACCCGGACGAAGGCCGCGCCGCCCACTCCAGCGCGCAGGGGCCGCCTCTGGCCATGCCTGATCCTGCTGCCGCCGACTACATGCAGCTGGCTGCTCTCTCACTGGGCGGGGGCCAGCACTGGAGGCTGCTGGAGGTCACCCAGCCACTCCCTTGCCCCCCGACTTCAGGGGGTTGCGCAGGGGGAGAGATCGGGAGAGTGGGGGCTCCTCCATCACACTGTGCTAGGTCCCATTGTCTTCCTCCACAATGGACTTTTCTCCTAGTTATATATATTGTAGTTTCTCTTGAGATATCCTTTATTTCTGGGAGAGAGAAACAAATTTCCAGAAATTTTACCACTCTGCTCCATTGAGACAAGGCTGTTCTTAAGAGAAGATGATAGCAACTTATTAATACTTATTAGTAAGTATGGTACAGGCTATGACATCTCTGGATATTTTTCTTCTAGGCTATGATGGAACAGTCCAAGAAATCATCATTAGTAGTCGCAAGAAGTATTCTTAACAATAAGCTTATCAGCAAGAAACTGGAACGATATCTCAAGGTAAAGCAGTGCCTTTTTTTGGCTATACATTTTGGTGCATAATTCTAATCCCTCTGAGGTTCATTAATATTAATATTAACTATGGGCCATACTGCTGTGGCAGCATTCAGATGTTACAAACCACCGTTTAAACAGACCATTATTAATTGTGGCATCAGTAAGATAATACAGAATAAGTTTTATTGGTTGGCATCAACCCAGAATTTCAAATTAGGGTTTGCAGCTGTTTTATCTAGTATGTACTAACTGTGGTCTATTCTGATGTCTAAAATTCCAAGCCACTGTTTGTTGCATAGCTCCATCTAGGGTTGCCAAATCCTTTTCGTCTCGCGGCGGGGGGCTCCCAGATGGTGTCCCTTGCACACGCGTGTGCCACATGCACATCAGCCGGATGTGACGTGATGATGCCGGGCACGCTGGGGGCGGGGCCACAGCCATCTGAGGGGAAAACAGCCATACGGGAGCCCCCCGCCGCAAAGAAAAACGGACTTGGGAACCCTACAAACGAGTGATAAGACAGAATACAGAGAACATTCTCACTGCTGGGAGACAGCAGGAAATACACAAACTGGAATTCCTTACTGCTTAGAAGTAACTGGTTTGTGCTACAAACTTCTGCTTTGTTGCAAAAGCCAGAATTTAACATGATTTTCTGAATTTGCCCTTTGCTAACCAGGGAAAAGCCTTTTGCGTCAACTTTAACACTAGAATATCTGGGGATGGGTGTTTTAAATCCGCTAGCCCCCTTTCTCTCTTGGTACCACTCTCTGAATTCCTTTCTGTTAACTCGTACTCTCTGCAACTCATAACATGGGGGTTCTCACTGCATCTCTCAATATAAGTTCTCTTCTGTCTGCGCTACAGATTTCTCTGCATCCTATCTGCCTCTTCCCCTGTTTTTCTCTTCTCCTCCCCAGATCTCATCTGCATTTCTTTACAGCTCCTGTTGGCACAATACTCAGGACTTAAAATTACTTTCAAAGGATGGTGTCATACTAGTAATTGTTCTCTCAACCAGCTATTTGCATAGTAAACCATTCTTGTTTAATGTTAATGTTTCCTAACATGTTTTCTAATTTTTCCTAGCACTAGTTGCTCTATGACTCTGTCTTGTATTGCAGGGTGAGAATCCTTTTACAGATGACCCTGAAGAGAAAGAGGAACATGAGGAAGGTGAGGCAGGAACTAGTAGGAACATGGAGGAAGGAGCACCTGAAGGTGAAGGAAACAAGGCTGATGAGGAAACCAAAGGTGGAGACAATCTGGATGAAGAAAATCCAGTTGAAGAAAGTGGTGCAGAAAATAAGGGTGAAGAAGAAGGGGTAGGAGAAGAACCAGAACAGATGGAGGACTGTAACTTGAACATGTCCCAGGAAGCCCTCGCTGCTGAGCAGGAGCAAGAATCTGAGGAAGAAAGAAAAGGAATTATACCTTCAGAGGAGCTGGAACCACCTGATGAGTGAATGTTCAAAGAAGGTTGATGTATCTGGAGACTCTGCATTAAAACTTTTAAAACCATAACTGTATTTGTGACACTACATGGCACGCGGCTTTTGGTTCTCATTGACTACATCTTCACCTAGTTACAGCACTTAAAAGCCTTTATCTGTAAAGTGTTTTGGAAATTAGCATTTTTAAATCAAACCTTCATTGTATTAGGTAGGTTTTGTGCAGTACAATTTCTAGGTGGCTTTGTACTAGGAAAATATCTTCCCCCCTCCCTCCCCCCCTTGAGTACATACTCAAAACCAAACTGTGTTATTCTGCTTGTTCTGTGCTACAACCCTGGGGAGTAAGTGTCTTCTAACCTTCTCCCTCCCCACCCCCAATTTTGTATATAGTTGAAAATTTTTGTTCCCTATTCATTTTTTTTGCCTAGAAACATTGGAGGTAGAATTCTGAGTTTTAAATTCTGCACAATCAGAATAACTTCCATGCAGCTGTAGCATTCTTCTCTTCTACCTTTACCTTTTTACTTTTAGTACACAACAGAAATACCTGGGGTCAGCACAATAGTTCTGCAGTGCTCTTTTTAAAGAGTGAATAGTTCTAGTGGCTAGAAAGAAAGCACTGTTCTAGGACTACTTATGTGTGTGGGGTTCTAAAAGCAGCAGCAAGGTGTTGGCTGTGTAGGAAGGAGAGCTGCAACCTGGTACACTCTTAAAAGGCATTGCTCCTTTTAAAGTTTTGCCCTGTCTTTGTTCAGAGGAACAAAGGTTGCTATTCTGTAAATGAAGGCTGTGGTAGTCTGTATGAAATCTACTGATGAAGAGTGTTACAGAAACATTAAATATTCCCTTACCAATGGAGCTCTTTGGCAGTTTTCTTATTCTGAATCTTACAATTCCTTCCTCTGGAGTGCAGTTCTGTTTCACTGTTTGCTTCTAGTTCCTAATTGAAAACACGCATCCTGGGCATTAATACTGTGGGGGCAACTTCAGCCCTTGTCTCCCTGCCCTGGAATCATTTGCAAAGCAGTCACTGTGCAGCTGCCCCTACTTTTCTTTATCCTTGGATGATTGCCCGTCTGTTTCTCTTTAAGTACATTCACTTTGCTTATAGTGGGAATCGAGCAGCGGAACTGGAAAAGGTTTATGAATCTGTGTGGTGATAACATGCTGCATCAGACTAAAGAGGAGGGTGACCAAAGCTATCATTGGAGTACTGGGATAGAGGCCTTGCTGCCTCATACTCACCTGAATCCTTAACCCCCTTGAGCATCTGATGGTCAGTGTAAGAGAAAACATTGTGAGTAAAATGCAAAAGGCAGTGTATCCCAATAAAATGTTTAGAACAAGCTTTAAGTATCGCTTACCTAAATGCCTAATTTGTGTTAATAACAGCTATATCTTGTCTGAGCAACTTGTAGATGTCTGGGAGAGAAACTGTGCGTATGTTTGAAATAATGAAAAATTGCAGCATTGTGCTGCTATCTAAATATCTGACTGGACCTCAGGGGTGGTGGTGGTAAGTGTGTTAGCAGTATGAAAGAAGAAAGTTCTAGAACAAATTTAGGTACTATTCCGCTCATTTATTTTGGCAATTACCAATCATGATGGATTGGTAGTACTTACATAACCTAAGTGCTGCCTCTTGTTATCCCTTTAACCCTGTTTGAAAAGATGTATGTAACACACACGAATTAGCACTAGAACTTAACATTTTTCTGCAGCCTATAGCATTGATGTGTGTGTGTTGCAGAAAGATGTGAAATTCTAGTGCTCATTTTCCATAGCTTAATGTGTTACTAGAATACAGACAATCATTATGAGGCTCAAATATAATCCTAAAAAACAGTACTAATCACAAACTCTACTACACTGACAGTACAGTCCTATCCCGAGTTACTTCATAATCAGTTACAGTAACATTTCTCCCCAAATGCATTTTGCTTTTAGGAGTCTGTGCGCACTCTTTTGGAAATAAGCCTCGCCAGGTTCATTGGGACTTGCTCTCAGATTACACATATTGAGTAACTGAAATGCCTTGGGCTGATGAATGTTTACTAATAACTTCCATTGTGTTAAATGAAACTTGTGTGTGCACGCATATGAGTTCGGGATATCGACTTTCATTCATAAATTCAATTGAACTCTTCTTAAATCTGCTTACAACTAGTGAAGTGTTAAATGAAACTTGTGTGTGCACGCATACGAATTCGGGATATCAACTTTCATTCATAAATTCAATGGAACTCTTCTTAAATCTGCTTACAACTGGTGAAACAGCCAGAACTGTTACCCAGTTGTGTGGTTAGTTTGGACCTGAGTTGTGTGACATTTTCATTTCCAGGCTACTTGTCCTGCTCCTTTGACTTCTTTGCGGACTTACTGCTTTAGGAAACATTGAACTGTTATGGGTGGGAACCTCAAAAGGCATAGATGGAACTTGTATACAGATACCTTTCTTAATATTATTGCATCTGTATCTTGGGAGTGTGACTATCCTTCCAAATCCTACTCTATAGGTTCTGCTATAGATAGCTTTTCTTGTCATGTTGGGAAAAGTTGCACTGAATAAAATTCTATATACTCCTTAGTTTACCTGAAGTGTTTTAAGAATGGGACTACTAGCTGTAGTGAGAAAGGGCTTACTAAAATAATTGCTGCTGCCGTGGGTGTCTTAATTAGTTCCTGTAATAACACTGGATTTCAAAGCTGTGAAATCGGAGACATCTTGACAGGTGTTAGGCACACTAGTGGTCCAAGATACTAGAAGATCCTGCTGCTTACCCCATCTTTTGGGACCAGGAGCAAGCAGAAGAAAATAGGGAAGGAAGGTGGCCAGTGTCTCATTCTTGCAGGCAGCAATTGCTTCATGTTGGGACAGAAGATCTGAGTGGCAGACTTTTGTACCTTTTTAAGGCTGAATGATTCTCCCAAAACTATTTTCTTCTTCCCACACTCTAATTTTGATGTTTACTGATCAAAGAAGATGGACTCGTCTGTTATAGAAACGTAGTTAGAGAGTTTAATGCTTGGATAGACAGATTATAGTATGGTCCTTATCCTAACATCGTACTGTAGAGACTGCTATTTTTTGGTAACGGGTCTCTTTTATAGATGGGAAAACAGCAAATATTTCTGACACTTTTTTCTACTGATGTTATTTTTAGTCCACCTTTTTCACTGAGACTCAAGATGGATTACACAGTGTAAATCCATGTAGTCAACATGATGGGACATCCAATAACTGGATTAGAATTATAGAAACCTGAAACTAAACAGAAATTGAAAAAGAGTTATGTGAAAGTGGAAATTCGACCTCAAATGGCATCTCCTGTCACTTAAACAATGTGATGTGAAAAACGGCACCTAGTAAAACCTTCCTTTCTATGCAATTTTTTAAAAGAGGCACCTGAGGTCTTGGTAGCCCTTCCAGTTTATCTTCAAAAATGTTCATGATCTAGGTACATTCCACTTCCTTCAAATGACAAAGTAGCCTCTTGCTTACAAGTCGTACCTGTGTTGTACTAAATGTCAATTTTATATCAGTTTTATTATCCTTTGTCACATGTCTATAACTGATTTAAAGACCTCAGGGCATAGGAAGAGATGAGGGAAGAAGCATACCATCAGCTTCTAGCATTTTATGTTTATGGCTGACCGCATGCATTGATCTGTCCAGTCATATCTGATCAGGTGTAGAAATGCAAGACGTTTCTATTTGGGCTGAGATTTGTAGTCTGGAAGTGGTTACTATAATAGTTAAGTTTCTAAACACGTGGCCTGTCCATCAGTTGCAACTTTGCCTGATTGCATTTCTTTACTGGCTTATTTTGAACTCTGGTCAGAGTTAAGTTTACTAGTGAAACAGGTTTGCAGTTAAGTGAGGCATGCCTAGTTCTGCTTCTGCACAATGTGTAAAGTGGCCCACAGATGAACAACTTGCACGTGGTTCTTCCTGAAACAGCATGCTTATTTGCTGACCCCTCAGTTATGGCTCAGGCACAGTTCCTATGAAGTTCCTTTGGGTATGAAAAATTGGTATTTGCTTTCCTAAAGCAGTGTTTCCCAGCCTGTTGGTTGGGACTCAGAAGTGGGTTATGGGTCAGCCCTCCATAATAGTCACACCTGTCCTTTCTATTGCTCTCTTGTATTTTGGAAACCAAGATCTGACCCTAGAAACAGTATATTCTGTACATTAGTAGGCATTTTTTCTTCCGGAACAAGACTGGAGCCACAAAAGGGGATGACGCAGGTCGGATGAAACCATACGCCAAGTTTTTGTCAATGAATTTGCGTAATTCTTCCTTTTCCCCTGGGCTCATCGCATAGAGTTTACCTTTTGGCAACTTCTTGTCAGTGATTAACTCGATCGTGCAATGAGAGTGTCTGTGAGGGGGCAATTCGTTTGCCTCCTCTTCTTCAAACACCCGTGCAAGATCTCGGTACTCCAGAGGAATAGAGTTCATCTCCTTGGCCAGGCAAGCCCGCACTGGTTCATATGGAGGGGCCTCCCCCCCAAGGTTCCTCCCACACGTGCTTCTGGCACTTAGGGGAAATGAATTTGACCACCCCAGTGGATGTGGGAGGGCCGTTCTATCTGTGGCCAGGCTAAAGTCTTGGCCAGGCCGGATTAGGCCCACAGGCCATATGTTTGACACTCTTGTTCTAGCTGCTTTGTGAGTGGCACAGCTTCCAGACATGCCAGTGTGGTCATGGGCAGTAAAAACTCCATGCTGTTATTCACATCATCCCCATCTCGAATGTTCTTAATAGAGGCTGACCTGTGGAGCAGAGCCATCTCCCACACTCATGAGTGGTCATCAGGGACATTTACCTACACCCAGTATTAGACCTTTTTGCTATGGAACACCAAAGCTCTCAGGTTCTGTTTGAAGGCAGGGAGCAAACAGCGTTTCATTGGGGATGCTTTCCAGATCCCATGGCAGGGGGCTCTTGTTTACACTTCCCCTCCTTTCCCCCTACTCATTAGCATAATGGAACAAATCAGGAGAGAGGGTGCAAATATGATTTTAGTGGCCCCCTTCTGGCCCTGCCAAATATGGTTCTCTGCCCTCTGGAACGTGGCATGCAGGGGTCATTTCCTGCAGGAGCACGCAGGAGGTCGCTCGGCAGTAAAGAGCCCAGGGGGTGGGCACATGCAACAAGCCCTGCCCCCTGCTCCTTCTCTCCCTCTTTCCCCCCTTTTTCTTTTCCTCCTTTTTTCCTTCTTTCCCTCTTTCTTTCTGCACAGATCTGTGTGAGGGCAGATCTTTGTGTGTCTCCCCCCCCCCCCAATCCAAAACAGTCCAGTGGCACCTTTAAGGCCATGTTTTATTCAAGTACAAGCTCTCCCTCCTCTGTCAGGGCAGATCTGCATGCCCCCGCACCCATAACTAGCAATCTAAAACAGTCCAGTGGAACCTGAGCGGAGGCTGTTGCCTTCTGACGTACTTCCGGTGATGTCAGGGGGTGTGGTATATGCAAATAAGTTATGCTGATGAGTTATGCTAATAAGCTCCTGCTCCTCTTTTTCTACGAAATGACCCCTGGTGGCATGCATGCATGGGGTTAGTACATACAATTCCTGAGTGAATTGGATTTATTGAGCATAGGCCTGGTGATTCATCACGATGTCGACCGACCACGGTGTTTGACAGCATGGAGGCTCCCGACCACAATGTTTGATAGCACGGAGGTTCCCGACCACGACCTAGTGTTTTCCCATGAGGTCAATTAGATCCTCTTGCACTCGTGTAAACCATCAAGGTCAGAGTATTGCAGCGACAGAGACCCTGGAACACTGACTGCTTTACTTGGTTTTCACGTGCCCGCTTTTTATGGTTACACGGAGGAGTCGGTGAAACTGGGAACCGGAAATTTCTGTAGCGAACCTTTAAGATTGTAGCTTGCGGCTCAATGCGGCCCACTTCAATGTTTGGAGGGAAAAGGAAGACGGGTCAATGGGAGTGGAAGTGACAGATGCAAGCGGGAGTAGCAGCCATTCGTGGGAATCCAACTGGGTGGGCTTTTGGGATGGCAACCAATAGAAACTATTGAATCCCAAACAGTAACCAATCACTAACGGCCAGTGATGACCGCACGGTTAAGGATTAGAATTGTCTTGCGTGGCTATAGGTTGACGGCGGGGGGAAGCCATGGATCAGGGATATGGTGAGTGTTGTTCATGTAGCTGCATCGGATAACGGAAGTGCTAGAAAGTGCGCGCGAAAGGAATTCTGACAGCCAGTACCGTTTTTTTTATTGTGGTGGTTACGATTTACCCGGCAGCTGAGCTGAGCAGGGCTCCGATAGCCTCCCCCTTCCTTCTTTACGAGGGAGCGGTAACGGTGATTGGCTATTGGACTTGTCTCTCAATGCTTGTCTGGTGATCGGTGAGGTGGTTGGTATGTGGGGCGGAGGAGTTAATCCCTCTGTTCTGTGAGGAAGGCGGGGTTAGGGCATATTTCTAAAAAGGATACAAAATGGCGTCAGGGCAGCTTCTTTCCTCTGCGTCAGCGTGCTTCTTAACTCCCGCGCCCCCTTTTTACGCGGCATGGACGCGTCTCCGAAAAGTTGTGCCTTTTAGTTAGCGGTGAACGGAGCTGGTCGTTCTCTTTCCGTCGGCACAGGGTCCTGCTCTTTCCTGTTCTAGAGGTGTTTTTCTCCTCTAGGAGGACTGAAGTGGGTTTAATAGGTCCCTGAAGCGCGGTTGGGTTTAGTGAAGCTAGTTCTGGTACCGTGATGGTGGATAATGGCGTCAAGTTGCAGCCCATTTATGGCGACCCCATAGGGTTTTCAAGGCAAGACGCTCAGAGGTTGTTTGCCATTGCTTGCCTGTGTGTAGTAACGAGAAACCCTGGACTTCCTTGACGGCCTCACATCCAAGTTCTTACCAGGAGTGAGTGGCCCTGCTTCTTTTCTGAAACCTGATGAGCTCAGGCTAGTCTGAGCCATTCAGGTCAAGGCATTGAGGGGACTATTAAGCAAATAATATTTTATTTTTTGCCTGTGTCTGCAGAGCATCCCTGGACTTCCTTGGTGATCCCCAATTCAAGTACTTACCAGGGCCAACCCTGCTTAACTTCTGAGATTTGATGAGGTCAGGGTAGCCTGGGCCATCCTGGTCAGGACAAGTCCTGGCACAGAGATGGCATCATGCAGGGGGACCATTTCACTTGCTATTTTTTCTTAAGATACGGGAGGCCTGCTAGAAAACAAATATTGGTAACTCCATTCTTTTCCACTTTGGTTCTGTCTGAACCTTCAGAGGTATAAGGATGTATGGTAATTTGAGAGGTTGCTCTACTTATTTATGTTTGTTAAAACAACCCCACTTTTCCTCATGGTTCAAGGCAGCTTTAGCTCTGCATC
Source organism: Gekko japonicus (assembly GCF_001447785.1). Classification (NCBI taxonomy): domain Eukaryota; kingdom Metazoa; phylum Chordata; class Lepidosauria; order Squamata; family Gekkonidae; genus Gekko; species Gekko japonicus. The sequence goes on along the minus strand of NW_015174881.1, from coordinate 50,234 downwards.
TTTTCACTTTAACAAAGATCCAGTGTACTCAGACTTTGAGAGCAAATGGATAACCTTCAGTTTATCAGTTTGCTTAGCTCCATCTTTTGCATTCAAAGTATTTCTGATAGATTGGTGTCCTGCTCCTGGAAGTGCAAGGAACAGGTTTTGTCAACAGAACAGTAGTGGAATTCTTAAGTGGTGTGAATGGTTGTGTGTCAGCTGCCATTCTAGTTGAATATTTTAGTACTACATATTTAGCACAGACCATTCTAGCTTCATAGTCATTCTAGCTTCATACATGCCAGAATATAGAAATGGAGGGGGGTTTTCCCCCCACGCAATTCATGTAGCAACATTGAGCTACACTATTATGCTCATGCTGCTGTAAAGCCGTATTACTTGAGGCTGCTTCACATACCACATGCTTTAAAGGATATGTGACCTAAAAATGCAAATTCTACAAATGTTTTATTTTCTTCATTTATACCCCACCTTTCTCCCCAAAAGAGCAGCTTATGGGATTTTCATCCATTTTATGCTCACAATAACCCTTTGAGGGTCTCCCAGATCCTACTTAGACACTCTTAACTGGTGCACCATATATACTTATTAGGGAGCAATGACTGGCTGTAGTTGCTTCTGTGAAATGTCCCATCCCTGTGGCTGGACCAATTCCACTCTGAATTTTTACTTTCAAACTATTGCTTTTCATGTGTATCCAGTGAGATATGAGCTGTGGTTGTTTAGTTTCCTCAAGAACATATTAGTTATATAAAACAAGACCTAATTACTTTGTTTATTAGTCTCACAAGTGAGGCTGGAACCTTTGGTCGTGTCATCATTCAGTATGTGTGATGACAAATTCTGTTTCACTTCCTTACACTGAGAATTACACTTGAAAAATTTATAACGGGATTCATATCAAATCTCTCTCTACCTCAACTTCTCTGCCTCCCCTTTCATTTTCCCTGTAAGTATTCCCAAAATGATTTCTTTCCCACATATCTGAAGAAGTGAGCCTCTGACTCACAAAAGCTAATATTGAAACAAATGTTGTTAGTCTTTTAAGATGCCACTGGACTTTTCTTCTGTTTTAATACAACAGATTCATGACTTCCTCTCTACAAAACAGCCAAGGTAAATGGCAGAGAAAGGTTTAAAGGGGCTGTTGATGGGAAGAGTTTTGGGAAAGTTAAATATGTCTTATGGAATGTCTGTTGAAAAACAGGAATAAAATCAGCCTGTTGTGAACAGAAGGGATCAAGACTTGCTATGTTAAATAGCTTTAAAGGAGTCTGGAGAAAAGAGATTGACACTTGGATGATGTAGTTAGGCTATAGGTTTAGAATTCTTTTTTTCTTAAAATTGTTTTGGATATAGGAAAGTTCAAAGCCTTGTTTGATTCTAAAGGTTACCATGTGGCTGTGGTTAAACCATTACTTAACTCACAGGGATCTTGTCCACTAAAACACTGTTCTTTAATAACACAAACAACAGTTACTGAGAAATAATGCTGGTATTGCATTTGCAAAATGAATGTATAAAGAAACTGGACACCTTTTGACATTGTGTTCACAACTCCACCTTATACAATTCAATATCTTGTTTCCATTCATTGCCTCCCCCAGCATTTACACTGTTTCTAAGTTTGAGGCAATAATTCAAAAGAAAACATAAAGGTTCTCTTAAAAGTAATGTTCTTCTGTTATGGGCGGGGGAAGCTGCAGCTGTAGGTCTGTATATCCAAGTTGTAAAGGGATTTAAGGGTTAAAACCAGCATGTTACATTGTACCAAATAAGATACTGATAGCCAATGCAGTTACTACTATGTATGTGAAATTCTAAAAATATTTTAATTCCATATATGAAAGTCAGGAAAGGCTTGATTATTGATTAATATTGGAGCATTGTTGTTATGTCCAGATACCAGAGCAATACTTTGCCCCAGCCAGGTAAGGTAAAGGTTTCCCTTGCTTGAAAGCCAGCCGAATCCGACTCTAGGGTTGCACTGCTCATCTCCGTTTCCAAGCCGAAGAGCCAGCGCTGTCCAGAGACTTCTCCGTGGTCATGTGGCCGAAATGACTAAACGCCAAGGCGCACAGAATGCCCCACCCAGACAAGAGACAAAAAGGACAGTATCTTTCCCTTCCCCCTGGCTAGTATGGCCACCTGATCACTGTGACTATCACTACACACAAGTCCCAGACACTCAGTGCATTCTCCTAGTGGCTTGCAGGATCCAACAAACCAGTATCTATAAAATCCTGTAACCACAATAGAATGTTCAAGACCAAGAGTAAGCTGAAGTCTTAAACAGAAGCAGGGAAAGCAAAAGTGCAAGTTGATTCATGTTTCTTCATTTCCTGTTTCTGCTACAACATGTAAAGAATTACTTGCCTCTTTCAGCCACAATGAGAATAGTGGACCCAAAGAGTAATCTGACACTCATGGCTTTCATTGCTGCTAAGATTTTCACATCTTGATTATGTTTTTGTTAACTTTGCTTCTATGCAGCATTAAGACTGACTTTTGTAGTTAATCAGTAGTGTAGACCTCAGAAGCAGTGTAGTTCCAAAAAGTTGAACAAAATAACCTTCAGAATGTATAAATAACAGAAGAGTTTTGTGGTACCTTAAAATTAATTTAAAGGTAAATGTATTAGGGGCCACCGCAGTGACTTAGAGGTTAAGACTGAGCTGTAGACTGGAAGGTCTGTAGTTCGGCAGTTTGAGACCCTAGTACCGCATGGCGGAGTGAGCTCCCGTCTCTGGCCCCAGCTCCTGCCAACCTAGCAGTTCGAAAGCAAGAAATTGCAAGTAGATAAATAGGTACCACTTCGGTGGGAAGGTGTTCTGCGCACCTCAGTGTTTAGTCATGACGGGCACATGACCACGGAAACGTCTTCAGACAGCGCTGGCTCTTCGGCTTGGAAACTGAGATGAGCACCGCCCCCTAGGGTCAGATTCAACTAGCTTTCAAGCAAGGGAAACCTTTACCTTTTAAATGCATGGACTACCCCACCAGAGTTCAGAATGTTTGACTTGTGGGATAATCACCTGCTATTCTGGCTTCCCTTTGCATGCTGCCTCATCAGTAATGGTGGCAGAAGTGCAGTTTATTAAAGTTATGTTTCTGTGTTGATACCTATGAGGTAGACAGTGACCAAACCTAGAGTTGGGTCTGGGTTTCTATATGGTTAAAGATATTGTGTTTTTTATGTTATAGCAATAGTATCAAGAATTGCAGCTTGAATCAAAATCTATTCCCTTTTGATATGTTGGAGAGAAGAGATACATCAGGTCTAGAGGAACAAAGTAAATTGTAGAGATTTAGCTTGAGCTAATGAGCTACTTAATTTCCCTTACAGGTTATGGTACCTGGGGTACTGAGGCAACCAATACTCAAGGTATGTGATAGTGCTGAATTGAGGTTCTAAACCAATCCTGGTTTGGGGGCAAAGAAAAAATATTGATTTGTTAAAGGGTCCTGTGGTGTCCTTCCTATTGGGGGGGGGTGTTTTCCCTTTAAATCATACTTTGTGTATATAAACTTGGTAGTTATCTGCTGCCACCAGGAATTAAAAATTCCAAATCTCTCTCCTTTGGTAGTGTGACCCAGGGTCTGGGTACTTCAGAGGACTATGTGGCCATGAGGAAGTATTGTACTGAATTCTGGGATATATTTAAACAAAAATGGATTTATTGAAATAAGAACAAAATAGATTTCTGGAAAAAGGAACTTGTCAAATATAACTACCAAGCTTGGTGTCAAACTCAGTCTCTCAGACACCAAAATTCCACTCTGACAGGCTTCTCTCTCTTTCTCATATACGTAGCCACACTGGTTAAGCTCTTAGTCTTAGGCACACAAGAATAAACATTTGTCTAACCAATTCTGGGCTTTGCCGCTTTAAAGATGGCCACGTCTTCTCGCAGCTCCGAGAGATGCGTGCCATGAATTAGAGGATAGGAGAGGGCACGATCGTCCGCACTCCCCATGGAGCCCTTGGGCAATGGGCTCCTAGCCAGGGGGTTTTGGACAGCCCTTCCTCCGGCCGACAGCCGACATAGGGGGGCTACTCTCTGCCCCGAAGGTTCTGCCCTGATTCCCAGCATTGGACTCAAAGCACACTCCAGGACAAGCGTATGACGGTTTGGCGATCCCAGCGAGATCCCAGGGAGACCTGCTGGATCATCCTGAAGACTGATGAGTGAGTTAAAGTTGAAGCGAGACATCGAAGCCCTGATGCGAAGCCCCCCCACAAAAGTTGGAGGGGGAGGGGATGCCTTACCCACTAAACGACCTAATGAAGCGGAAACACGATGGGGGAGACTGAGCATGCAGTGGCATGGATTATAATAGAAGGACTAGAGCAGAGAATTTTTCCAAAAAAATAAGCATGTACAGACCTCTGAGGCTTTGGCAACTTTGTTTGGTAAATGTAAACATCCCCCCAAGATGGCGATCGGAGGCATTGAGGAAGGCGGGACCCAACCTTTCCTCAGGAAGAAGGAGATCGGAGGGTTAGGTCAGGTGACCTAACCATAGAAGATAAGAGATGCCAATGTTGGATCAGGCCAAATGCCCATCCAGTCCAACACTCTGTCACACAGTGGCCAGAAATACCAGGTGCCATCAGGAGGTCCACCAGTGGGGCCAGGACATTAGAAGCCCTCCCACTGTTGACCCCCCCCAAAGCACCAAGAAGACAGAGCATCACTTGCCCCAGAGTCCCTATCTATACCATGTGGCTAATAGCCACTGATGGACCTCTGCTCCATATGCTTATCTAATTCCCTTTTGAAGCAGTCCATGCTTGTAGCCACCACTTCCTGTAGACTCTTCCTACAGTTTAAAATCGTTTGCCCTCTACTGGCTAAAGCGGTGTACTGGACGGAATCGGCTCTAAATGTTGCTGTATTTTTGAAGGGACAGTGTCTATACCAAGAAGCAGTGAATCTTTGATCATAGAGGAAATTATGACTGTATGGAGACTTTAAAGTTTAGCTTATATTGGATGGTTGTAGGCAGATTAAAAAGCGATTTCGGAGCAAAGGGCTTGGCCACCCTTACTTTATAAAATCTGCCTGCAAAGTGAACGGTCAGATTCTCCAACCAGTGTGCGTGGGAAGCAACAAAAGGAAGGACTCTTATGATCTAAGACAAGCAAGAAAGCGAATGAAAGTTCTGGGGAAAGCGGTATTAATTGGACAGAGCCTGTTATATAGAAGCTGATAGTGAAAGAAGATTCAGCAGAGAAGGAAGAGGATAAATCTGTGTGATTGTATGGACTGAGGGAAAAAAGCATTTAGGGAGATGTCGACGTCTCTCAAGGTCTATATTTTTGTTAATTAGCTATGGAATTACTCTTTGTCTAGCCTGATAAGCTGGTTTTGACAACTGAAACGATGATTGATGATACTCCTCATGTCTGAAAGTAATTAAGAGTAACAAATCTTTTTTATAAGCAGTTTATAACCTTCAACACTTGGGCTTTTAGTGCCTTCTTTTTCTTTCTCCCATAGTTTGTAGTTTTCCCTCCCCTTTTCGTTGTAGTTTTGTAGTTTTTTTAGAACTGCAAATTAAAAAATCCCCTTCGGGGGGCCAACCCCCCCCAACATTTGTCTAACCACACAGTTTAGATGCAACTTGTTTCTTTGTCGTTTAGACTCTCTCCCCAAAACTTTTAGAGTTCGACAGACTCTCTTTAGAGCTTTTCACACTTCACTCTCCAAAGACACACACAGAGAACTCTGTCATAAAACACACACACACACAGAGATTCCTCTCAGAACATCTCCTCCCACACTCTCAGTCATCAGCCAGTCACAGCACACACATCTCTCCCTATCGCCCTCCTTGAATTACTGCAGTCAAACTAACATTTAAAGGAACACACATAGGAATCACATAGGAACACAAAGGAATCATTACAGGTCCAAATTCATACATTACAACAAATTAAACTTGGGCTCTGCGTGCAAAGGGAAGCATGCAAAATTGTTCATGGGATTTGGGGCTTGTTCATCACAAAGCGTAGTTTGCTGTCTGAATACAGTCTGACACTAAATACAACGACCACAGAGATACTAAGTACGATAACAGAAAATACACCATGGAGAGAATGTATTGCTCAAGGTCAAATACCACTAAAGTGTTACTTAAAGGCATATGTCTCTAACATAATAAATGAGAAAATCATGCATAGAGATTAAATCATAAATCTTTTAATATGATCCACATGTACTTATTGCTGATTAAAGCACAAAAGCTATGAAACAAATAGAGAAGTATAAAGAAGCCTTCATAAAGCAAGACCAGTAAATGGGCTGAATGCAGTCCTTGAAAACACCGTAATCTTCTTTGCTGTTTCTTAGTTTCAAACTTTCAGGTCTGCAGGGAGTCTGAGAAACCAGGCTGACGTCTCCTATCGGCCAAGAGAGTTTCGATTCAACTTTTTCAGAGGCAATATATTCTTATGGAATATAAATAACAAAACAAGCACAACATCTTGTATACAGATATTCAGAACACACTTCAAACCTTGTTATTAACAATTTGAAACCTGCCTTACCGACACAGTTTACATATTTTGCATGCTTTATCATAGTTCCACAAGGGCTCGTTATACTCCTTATGGAAAAGTGGTTCTTACATGCACAAACTCAGCTTGCGTACTTAAAGCTAATTGCGCCTGAATCATTTAAAATCAGAGTGCATTTAAAGTCACAGAGTATATTTAACATAAATAAAAGGCTACAAATAAGAGGATAAGTCAAGTTCATTATTTAAACCATAAAGTGAAAGAAGAAGAATAAGTCACCGGGACCGGATGGATACCCGTTGGAATTTTATAAAAAATTTGCCTTTGTCCTTGCTCCTCTTTTTATGGAAACCTGCAATGAAATCTTGTCATCTGGCTCTCTTCTACCATCATGGCATACAGCATCAATTGTAGTAATTCCCAAACTGGGAAAAGACCACACACTACCTTCTTCATTCCGACCCATATCCTTGCTTAATCAAGATTATAAAATCTTTACATCTATCATTGCCAAACGACTTAACAACTTTATTACGAATTATATCCATACTGATCAGTCGGGATTTATGCCAGGAAGAGACTTAACGGATAACATCTACAAAACCCTCAATATCATATCTTCTGTCACACGCCACAGTCCCAAGACGATACTGCTTTCCTTAGACATAGAAAAAGGTTTCAACTCACTTGAGACCTCCTACCTCTATGCTTTGCTACAACACATGGACTTTGATGCCACTTTTCTCAGAATAATAAAAGCCCTATATTCCCACCCCACTGCACAAGTACGGGTAAATGGAACAACTTCTGAAACCTTCACACTACAAAGGGGCACCCAAAAAGGATGCCCTCTTTTGCCAATTTTATTCGCTATTGCATTAGAACCTCTGGCCTCTGAAATTCATAACAAACCTGAGAGTTCATCTAGCAAAAAAGGAATACAAATTAAGCATGTTTGCAGACGATATGTTACTCTATAACCCAGAAAACTCGCTTACACATTTACAAAACATCCTCTCAAACTTCAGTGCAATATCAGGATTGAAGATTAATCACTCCAAGTCTTCGGCTCTGCCTCTGAACCTAAATCTTACTGATCTACTTCAGTTGAAAGCCTGCCACCCATATCACTGGACAGACAAACCATTACCGTATCTAGGAATTCAAATCTCATCTTCCATGAAAGACCTGATGAAACTGAATTATCAACGCAAATTTCAGGAGATCAAGGCTGATCTGGGAAAATGGGACAAAATGCAGTTCTCTTGGCAAGATAGATTTCATCTGGTCAAAAGCTTTGTTCTCCCCAAAATCACTTTTCTTTTTCGTACCTTACCAATTGAGATACCTGCTAGTGCATTACGTCATTGGCAATCAGTGATGAACACCTTTCTTTGGAATTGTAAACATCTGAGAGTAGGCTTCAAAACTCTAAGGCTGCGAACTGATCAAGGAGGTCTCGGCTTCCCAGACATAGCCACTTACTACAAAGCCATATTTTTGTCCAGTGTTGTCAAGATACTTAGAAGCAACAAACAGTCAGACTGGACATCAACATTAACGCCACTTCTTCAACCGTTTACGCTCAAAGAGGCAATTTGGACTACTCCCAAACTACGTCCCTCTGGACTTTGCAGCAACATTTTTATAACCAGTATCCTCAAAATATGGGATGCCCATCGACAACGACTGGTCCCTACGATCTTAAGATTCTCATCTTTCCTCTATCAACATTGGTTTCTCCCAAGAAATGATTTGCACAGTGCTTCAATTTGGAGAAAAGCCAATGCTGCACGTTTAAAAGATATCATACTAAATCATGATCTAGCGCCAAAGATACATCTTGACCAGAAATTGAAAAGCAAAATTCCATGGTACTTCTATCTTCAATTGAGAAATATGTTTACCCAACTACGTCTCCCTATGATAATAAGTTCCCCTACCACTGAATTTGAAGACTTGCTAAACAATGGCCAGACGGAATCAAGAGGTCTCACTAAGAAGATATATCTAATATTGCTCCAACATGGTTCCTTGAAACCTTTGTCTTACCAAAAAGCCTGGACACGTGAATGCAACAAGACACTCACAGATAACGATTGATCAGCCATATGGCACACCTCTCTTTCCTCTCTGTCTTCAGCGCATGTTCGTCTACAATCTTATAAGATCTTATCTAGGTGGTACATCACTCCCCAAAAATCAGCTCACTTTTCACCCTCGAACAAAGCACTTTGTTGGAAAGGATGTGGAGAAGTTGGAACATTTATACATTGCTGGTGGAAACGTCCACATCTAGAAAAATTCTGGAAAAAGATCTGCCAAAAAATCATGCAAATAACTGGACACTCCATCAAATTAATTCCTGAAACGATCCTATTGCATTATGAAGACAACCCAATGATATCAAAGATCAGGTGGGAACTAATGCACAGCCTATTAACTGCAGCCCAGGCGGTAATAGCGAAACACTGGAAGATACAAGCAATATCCACCTTGTCTGATTGGTATTCAAAGATCTGGGATCATTTACAAATGGAGAAAATCACTGATCACCTACTACAAATGGTAATCTGCCCTAGGCAAACTAATTTCACTGAAAAATGGCTCCCATTCATTGCACATGTTCTCGAACAGGATCTTGATCCTCCAAACCAGCTCTACCACCAACTTCTTTTCTTCTAGCTTCTCTGTCTTTCTCTCTTACTTCTCTTTTCTTTTAATTATATACTTTCCCCCTCTAAACTGATCTAGAGTAAAATCCCATGAGATTTATGCATCTCCTCTTAATAAAAAACCATTGCAGATCACAAACGTATTGTCCCCTGTACCACTATGCACCGTTTTAATTAATTAATTAATTAATTAATTTAAATTTATAACCCGCCCTCCCCGCGAATGGGCTCAGGGCGGCGTACAGATGGGGCCAATACCCAATACATAAAACATTAAAACTGCATTTTAAAAACATTCAGTACAACATAAGTGCTCTCCACAACAACTAAGAAGGGAACAGATGACATCATCAGGAT
>NW_015174881.1:40208-40417 GCF_001447785.1 Gekko japonicus | reverse complement strand
GGAAATAAAATAATGTGAAAGTTGAAAGCAGGGAAATGAGCCACCACACGCTTTTTAAAAAATGATTGATGAGCTGAATTTGATAGATGCCTGGAGGACCAGAAACCATAAAAAACAGAATTTTACATTTTATTTGGCAAGACACAAATCATGGTCGAGGATAGACATGGCATGGATAACAGTGACTTTGATAAATGATGTACGGGAAA
>NW_015174881.1:39147-39270 GCF_001447785.1 Gekko japonicus | reverse complement strand
CAGCAAGCTAGAATCGTGATTAATGGCGATTTAACTCAAAAAATCGATATCCACAAGGGAACCCAACAAGGTTGTCCATTGTCACCATTACTTTTTATTTTTACTCTGGAAATTTTATGTGAA
>NW_015174881.1:22302-38930 GCF_001447785.1 Gekko japonicus | reverse complement strand
AATAGATGTAGCTCCCTCTTACAAGACAACTATTTAACCCCCCCCCGCTATATTACCATCAATGTGGGGGGGTGAGGGCCCTAGGAGGGTAGGAGGAACATCTGTTTAACATCTACTATGCAATGCCTACCGGGGGATGTTTTGGTGTGTGGTTTGTCCTCTCTGATATCCTTGAAGGGATGCTGTGTAGTTTGAGCATTTTATTGTTTGATTGGGTTTTAAATTCTATACTGTTGTTTTTAAATATACTAAACTATTTGATGTTTTTATGAGCAAGTTTCTTGCCTTGTAAGCCGCCCTGAGCCCTACGGGGGAGGGCGGGGTATAAATTTAACAAATAAATAAATAAATAAAACTACATTCCAAAATTAAAAGGATTTGGAAAAATGGACCTGCAATTGTCTGTGTTGGGAAGGATCGCAGTCTTTAAAATAAACATTTTACCAAGAGTCTTGTTTCTGTTCCAAACTATACTTATACTTAAAAACCAAACTTTTGTTAAAGATTTAGAAAACCTCTCCCGAAAATTTATCTGGCAACAAACCCCCCCAGAATTAAGTTAAAAGCGCTTCAAGACAGAAAAGATTGAGGAGGTTTTGCTCTCTCGGACTTGTACCTATGTTTCCAGGCTGCGACACTGTCTTGGATCAGAGAGTGGATTACACTACAGAATACCAGACTTTTGAAATTAGAGGGTCAGGACTTACTCTTAGGATGGCATGCCTTTCTCTGGTATGATAAGCAAAATACCCATATATAGTTTAAGCAATATATTCTTAGAGATGCCCTATTAAAAATTTGGGAAGGCATAAAAACATTTTTTTACACAAAAATTCCGAAATGGGTAGCACCTTTGGAAGCATTTACCAACCCTAACTTAATTTCTAAAAATACAATGACAAGATATGAAGATCTATTAGATTGTAGAAATGGGTTAAAAACACAGGAAATGTTGCAGAAACAAGATGTGAATCTAACATGGTGGGAAAGAAACCAACTAGAATCTAGATATGCCAAAGATAGGCATAAAGGCTTTTATGAAAAACAGACAGATCTAGACAAAATCTTATTAAATATAGAAGAAAAACTTATTAAAAAGTTCTATATGATTTTGCTAGACTTTAAGATGCAAGATGAACTGGTTAAGGCACCAATGGTTTCTTGAACAAAAAACATGGGTCATAACATTCATTTAGATGAGTGGGCTAGAGTTTGGAAAACCAGTATAAAATATACTAAAGCTGTACCTCTTAAAGAAAATTACTATAAGATGTTGTATAGATGGTACTTGACTCCTGATAGACTTGCGAAATATTATCCTAATATGTCTAACCTATGTTGGAAGTGCAATGAAAAAATTGGTTCCTTCTATCATATTTGGTGGTCGTGTGACAAGTTTAAAAAATTCTGGGTGGCAGTACATGAAATTCTACAGCAAATATTAGGGGTTAACGTACCTTTTATCCAGAAATGTTTTTTTTAAATGTAGTTCCAGAACAATTTAAGAAGTTAGATAGTTATATGATTACTCATATAGTAACTGTTTCCAGGATTCTATTTGCCAGCAGATGGAAAAAAAGAAGAGATACCAACAAAAGAAGATTTAATCTATAAATTAATGGATATAGCTGAACTGGACAATTTGACTATATTGCTTCAAGGAAGAGATGATAATATATTTAAGAGCATCTGGTCAAGATTGTACGAATGGATAAAGAAATGCACTTAATTTCGAGTATAATTTTGTGTATAATTAGTTGTCAAGATCATGCTACATAACTTAAGGGTAATACCTCAAGCAGATGGAACGATGGTGGGATGGCATCCTTTTTTATGTTTTTTATGTTGTTCCTTTGTACTTTGTAGTTTTTTCTGTGTGTGTGTGTGTGTGTTTGTTGATGTCTATGTTTAAAAATAAAATATAATTCAGGGGGAAAAGATTACAGTGTTTTCAAGGACTGCATACAGCCCATTTACTGGTCTTGCTTTAGGAAGGCTTCTTTATACTTGTGCATTTGTTTCATAGCTATTGTGCTTTAATAAGCAATAAGTACATGTGGATCATACTAAAAGATTTATAGTTTAATCTCTATGCATGATTTTCTAATTTATTATGTTTGAGACATATGCCTTTAAGTAACACTTTAGTGGTATTTGACCGTGAATACAGTCTGAGTCTTGAATATCTAGGTATATGGTTACATTTCTGTAGATGTTCCTTCTTATGGTATCTTAAATCTTAGAAGTTGTATTTACATCTCACCTTTCTTTGTGGCTTACACATAAAACACTGCAATTTATAACAAATAGATTATAACCCCAGATATTTTCCTCCTCCTCCTCCTCCTAAAAGATGCCTGGCGTTTGTTTATATGACATTAAAAGTCCTGGTGGAAAAAAGCAGACTTTGCAGCGCCTCCTGAAATTTCTAATGACAGTCCTCCTCTCACCTTCTCAGGGAGGTTGTTCCACACACATGGAATTCACTGCCACAGGAAGTGGTGGCGGCTACAAGCATGGACGGCTTCAAAAGGGAATTAGATAAGCATATGGAGCAGAGGTCCATCAGTGGCTATTAGCCACAAGGTATAGATAGGGACTCTGGGGCAAGTGATGCTCTGTCTTCTTGGTGCTTGGGGGGGGGTCAACAGTGGGAGGGCTTCTAATGTCCTGGCTCCACTGGTGGACCTCCTGATGGCACTGGTATTTCTGGCCACTGTGTGATACAGAGTATTGGGCTGGATGGGCCTTTGGCCTGATCCAACATTGGCGTCTCTTATGTTCTTATGAGGTACAATGGAAAAGATTGGCTCTAGTTGATGCCAGGTGGTTCACGTTAAGTGGGGGGACAGCCAGTAAGTGACTTTCTGTAGGTCATAGTTGGCACATGGGAACACATGGGAGGAGACAATCCTTTAGATATGTGGGCTTGAGGCTTTGAAGAGCTTTAAAACACCTTGAATTGGGCTTGGAAACTAACTTCAGCCAGTGTAGCTGTTTTAAGATGGGCACAGGTATGTTCCCATCAGTTAGCCCCTGACAGTAATAGTGCTGCCAAATTCTGAGCCAGCTGCAGTTTCTGGGTTGTCTTCAAGGGCAGTCCAACATAGAGTGCATTATAATAATCCAGCTGGAAAGTTACAAAAGCACAGATCAGCATGGCCAGATCATTTGATTCTAAGAAGGGCAAGCAGTTGGCAAACCAGATGCGGATGATAGATAGCACTCTTGGCTAGCAGCAAGGCTTGGTTCATAAGCGCTCCTAAACTCTAAATCTGTTCTGCAAATGCCAACTCCAAGACAAGTGGATCCAGTCCCTCTAAAATATAAGCCTTCCTGACCAGCCTTGTCTGGATTCAGCTTCATTATTTTCTACTGAAGCCCCCTGGCCACAGCCTGAAAGCACTGGTTCAGAGCCAAGATAGACGCATTTGGCAGCTCAGTTCTGAATAATTATGTAGAGCTGACAACCCTGAAGCTCCAGATGATCTCATGGAGCAGCCTTATATAGATAGTGAAGAGCATGAATGAGAGAACAGAACCCTGTGACAACTTAAATATTGCAAATAAAACTGAAAAAATGGCTCAGTTTCCTATGTTAATGGCTAGAATTTGACAGTATTTTGTGGATTAGACTACGGTGGCAACAATTAGAATGCTTAAGACCTATAATTCTTTTAAAAATGATCAGTAATGAGTGTATTGTGGAGGACTTATGCTTTATAACGAAGTTATTACTCTTTTTAGCTTTATAAAAATTAAATGCCTACTTTTCATATGGAACTCAGAGCATCATTTTGATAGTCGGGAAACTTGCCCATCATCCTTTGAGGCAGAAAACAAGTTGCAATGCCTTGGCTTCTCCCTTTGCAGCCACTCGTACTCCGTTCTTTTCCTGCCTCCGATGAGTCCTCAAGGAGACCTGTGCACTCTGTGCTTTGTTCTTTTTACTTATTTTATACTTCTGTAGTTCTCCCATAGCAATCCTTCAGTCTACACTTGTTCTCTAAATTTAAAGGAAAAAAATCGGCTCTATTCTTGTCTCTTGCCCTGTCTGTCTTCTTTTACTCCCACTGACACCAGCACCAAACTGAGGCTATGGTCAGCTAGCCCACTGCTTCAGAAGCCTTGGAGTAGCAGCAGAAAACATTATGGATTTGATTCCTGTCCTCCCCAAACTGTGGGCCAGAAGAGCCATCCATTTGAATGCCCCTTCTAGAGAAGATGCAGCAGAGCACACAAACAGCATCGCCAGCCTCAGCCTGTTTAAGTCAGGCTCCAAAGAGGATGGAGGCAGCACGAGGTGAGAGAGGACTGTCAAGGGACCTTGAACCAGGATCCCTTGGAAGGGGGCAGGTAAAGCAAGACAAAACCAAAAGACTGAAGTGTGAGCCCTCACACCCCAGGATAGCACTACCACCAGCCAGAGGCCAAGGGACAAAACCTCCAGCCCTCCTGGGACTAAGTCACCCTTGCAAGGTAGGATGCTTACAAGGAATCTCGGCCTTTTGGCTAAGATCAAGTGTAGTGTAGTACAAGGTGAGTTTCACAAAACAATTTGGTGGCTATAGCCAATGAGGGCTAAGGTACTGGATTTAGATTGAAGCCTCCTGAATTCAGGAACACAACATATAAGTGATTTGTACCAAAATTCTGCAGAAAGTCCAGAGGGGTTTCAAACTCCACAGTCCAAGACAAGATTTCTGGTCACTGAGACCCACGTAAAACAAGAAGTGTCCCAAAGTCAGATGTAATCCAGACACAGGGCAAAACTAGAATGAAAGCTCTTTATGTCCATCAACTTGACCATGATGGGTTTATCAGTTAACAAACACCCTTCAGCTGTGTTGGGTTCAACTGAATAAACACCTTCTTCCCAACCATAAGCTCAGGTGCTATGAGATGGAATACATCCTCGTAAACTAGAGGTTCCCAAACTTATTTGACCTACTGCCCTTTTTTTAGGGGAAAATATTACTCAGCACCCCCCTTCAAGAAGTGGACAAAAAGATGCAGTTTGTGGATCTGCACCTGGATCGTTCCAGCGCTGCCAAGGGGGTGGTATTGCCCGCTTTGGGAACCAGTGTCCTAGATTCTTGTGTCCTAGAAGTTACTGGGCCTAATGGTATGACTGGCGCCTGGGTTACCTCCCTTATCTGAGTCTGTGAAGCTACAAGCCACTTGAGCTATGTTCCAGAGAAAGAAACTTCCATTTTTCTTACACCTCAGCCTGGGCCCACCCTCTTTCTCCTGATAAGTTCCCTAACATCCCCTACCTGTTGCCAGCAATGCTCCCTCTATGCCAAGGAGTCTTGTGAGCAAAAATTCTACTTTGTGAGCTCCTGGCATTAAAGTTGTGAGCAAGTGATTTGGCTATGGCATAAATTAGTTTGCTCTGGAGCCATCCTTCCTGGGCTAAGACAAAAATGTGTGAGCCTGAGGCTAAAAAACTATGAGCTAGCTTACACTAACTCAACTTAGAGGGACCTGGCAACTTTAGTGAATACTTCTCTGACAACATAACAGCATACATAAGCAGGCAAGGAGGAACAAGATCCAGCATACTCCTGTTGGAAACAGAAAGGTTATTATCCTGGGTGGAGAAGTGGATCCCCAACGTGAGGGTGGACCACAACAGGGGGGCAGACAGTCTAGAAGCAGATTGTCTGAACAGACAGCAAGTATTACCAGAAAAATGGCAGTTATGTCCTCAGGCATTTAGACAGATCTGCAGCCAGCTGAGTTATCCACTAAGTCTCTTTGGCAGAACTTGCAGGCCCCCAGCTTCAGCCACTTTAATTGCCAGGAAGTGAAGCAAGTTGCTGCAGTCACCTCTCCTAAGCCAGAAGGTCTTCTATATACAACTTATTGTTGTATATTTTCATGATTTTAATGTTTTATTGTATTTACTAGCCTGATACCCGTGGTTCGCTACGGTATTTAAGTTCTGTAAATCCAGTTATAATACTGAGTATGTGAAGTTTGAAATGTAACATTTGTTGTAGGAATTCTAATGGAGAAGATTGTAGTGTAAAAAATGAAGCGAGACATACATACTTGTTTTTTCCCCCTACTGAAGGACCTCTCTGTAGACCACATTGGTGGTTCTGCCCTGAGGTGTTAGGATCACCAGACTGCTTGGTGAGCTCACTCTGGAGCAGGCCATATAGAACTGTCTATTTAAGAAGCAGAACTCCTGCCACCTTCCACAAAAGTGATGGCCTTTCTACTTGTGTTCCTGGATTGTTTTGCTCATATGGAGACAGTGTTGTTCTGAGCACCTCAGGGTGATCTCACTGATACTTGGCCTGTGTAGCTCAGTGCTCCACAGGAGTACTATGCACAAATGTGTTTGCTAGGAGCTTTCTTGGGGGCAGGAAGAGGTGTGAGGGGGAGTTGATGTGAGGGAGTGGTGATGTGGTGGACTGTCCAGTGTAGGAGGGGGAGGGGGGAGGAGTATTAGAAGCCACTGTGGAGGTGGGGCTGGCAGGATCACTAAGGTATTACAGCTGGGGCGGGCTCCCGCTCGGCTTTAAGCACCCCGCAACTGCTGCTGCACCTGACAGACAACTGCCTGTCAGGTGTTGGAGGGGGCAGCATGTTTGAAGCCATAGGGAGGCTGGGCCAGCAGCTTTGCTTCACCTCACAGGCGGTTGGCCACTTCTGATTTCCTCAACTGTCATTAGCTCTCTGCAGTCCCCTGTACTTTTTTTTTAACCTCAAAACACTGAGCTCTGCAGCTGACCACTCAGAGAGTGGGGGGTGCAGAGAGGCAGCTGCCTGGCAGGGGGTTGGACTAGATGGTCTGTATGGCCCCTTCCAACTCTGTGATTCTATGATTCTGTAAGGTGTAGGAATTCATTGCTCAATTCATCAAGGCTTATGTGTATTCCACAAACACAAGATAGTCTTACAGACTCAACTTTCATTCCAGAAGTCAGTACCTCTTTTCATAGGAGTTAAGAGATCTGTCTCCCATCCTTTTGCCCTGGTCATTCCCACCTGAGGGAAAAAGGAATGGCGTACTTTACACTTGGAATACATATCAGGAGAACATCTTCCTTGAGAAAGTTAGACTCCTTATTTATGGCATTTCACCCAATAGCTTGGGGCAAATAAGTATCCAAAGTACCACTAAGCAGATGGCTGAATCAATGTATATTGGCAGCCTGTGAAACAAATGCCTTGGGCTTCATGGCACATTCACTATGTAGTGCAGCCACATCTACTGCCTTCAACACAAATGCCCCAGTGGAAGTTGAGGGGCAACATAGCCTCAGTCATTGCAGCTTTTGGGCATAATGTCCTATGATGTGTCTGTTTTATTATAAGTGGTCCCACCCTGGAAATACCCGTATAACTGTTGGACATCCCAACTATAAAAATTATAGTTCCAGATGAAAATGGAACTTTGGTCACTTATCATGAAGGTTCCTTTGGTCTGGAACTTGAGGGCATCTGTCAGATTCCAACTTCTGCAGGTTGGAGTCTGAGGCCAGCAGCCCTCCAGCCTCCTTTTTGAGCAAGCTGTGGGATTGGGCCCCAGTTGACAGGAGAGGGGTTCTGCCTTACCCAGAGCCCTAACTCTCCAGCTTAGTGCCTCTCCTCTTGACTACTCAGGCCTTACTCTTCATCACCAGTCCTCCATTGGCTGGTCTAATAAAGGGTCATGCTGGAGCAGGACAATCCTGGACTCAGCCAGTGCTTCCATCTCCTGGGATGGGGCCTTAATGAGTGAGCAGAACCCATGCCAATGGCCTTCCTTATCAGGCCTCCTCAAGGGGCTGCTTCCCTGGCCCGGGTGGTGTCCCAGGAGGCCAGCCTCATCATCTGGGTTGCCAGAAGGAATGGCCCACCTTGCTTCCAAACTGCACAGCAGGCCCACCCAGCACTGAGGCCAATCCTGCCATGCCTCCGGGTGTAGCTTCTCTCCCACCCTCCTTTCTCAGCTCCTGGCTAAGCCTGGTGGTGCCTGGGCAGTCCTGGCCATTGAAAGAGCAACCACCACCTGTCCCAGCAGCCCCCCCCCCCCCCGGGGAAGAGTGAATGAGTATTGGGGTGGAGCTGTCACCCTCCAGACAGCATCATTTTGTCCTACCCTGAATTAAAGGAGGATATTGTCTGTGTTTTTTTCTGACATGGGGAGCTAATGTCCACTTTGCACTAGGCTCTGTCTGTTACCGTATTTCAGTATGCCACCTTCTTCATTGGTTTCTCCTTTGAAATGCTTGCCACCTGTGCCATCAGTGCTGCAGTATGTTCCTCTTTTATTTAAATGTATAATAGTAAGTTTCCTTGGGGTCCTGGAAGTGTCAGAACTGAGTAGGAACAGCTACAAAAAGAGGAGGAGCTGAGGGATTGCAACTTATTTCCTGCCTCAAAGGATGATGGGAAAGTCCCCCAACTATCAAATTTATTCCCTCAAGTTCCACAGAGAAAGAGCTGTCAAAGTAAGTGACTGGTGTTCTGTTCAGCTTTATTTCTTGGCAGTTGCATTTCAAGCCCTTAACATATTGTTCATATTTTACTGTATTGCTATGGGAGGACTTAAATTATACTAATGCAAATGGTAATTTGTTTGAAGAAGGTTTTTGATTTTGTGGTTGCAAATGATCTAACTTGCTAACATCAGGAGGAACAATAATTTCTTCTGATACAATGCAATTGTATTGCCTTGATTGATGCATTTAATATAGTAAACAACTTTTGTCTTTTTATCCCATCAAGGTGCATATTCAACAAATCCAGGAAGTTGGCAAGGTATGTTGTATTCAAGGGTGCTTGCTGCCTTTGTGGATTTGCTTTTCACTAAAAAATACCCTGTTGAATGTTTTGCCACATCTTTTGGAACTTATGAGAATAAAATCAGTGGGGGCACAAGGAGGTGTTAACAAGTATTTCATGTAGTATTCAGTATAACCAAATGATATGGTGCAGTTTGTTCTTTGTATCCTGCCCTCCTTCTAAAGTGTTCAGGTAAGTTTGCTTTTATGGAGCCATACTCCTTGACCTGTTATTGATTATTTAATAGTACGTAGAGTATTTACCATTTATGCCTCTTTCATCTGGCTACATCAGCATAACCAGAATGGATGCATTATTGCAATGATGACTCTCCACCAGCCTTCTAGCCATGAAAGCATCCACAACTTGTATTTTTCCTTTTTATCAGGCTATGAGGGCTACGACTATTACAGTGCCCAAACAAACAGCTCTACTACAGCTCCCACATACAGCTATGACACTGCTGCTGTCAACGCCACTGCCTGGGACACCTCTAAAGCTACCAACTTGACAATGAATGCTGATGTTGGCAACACTATGCAAGATGCAAGTTACAGTACTGGAGCAGCAGGCACTGAGAACTCTGACTCCATTATAGCAAAGATAAACCAGCGCCTGGATATGCTGTCTAAGGAAAGCAGTGGTGGCACTGGGGAAGGAATGGAAGATCAGGGAAGGTGACTGAAGTTTCTCTTCATCTTAAAAATCAGTGCTTGGCTTTAAATACCACTTGAATTCTTGAAGTACAATAGGATAGTATAGTTTAATAAGAATGTAGTCACCTTGTTAAGTTGAATATATTTTCTCAGTTATCCTTCATAAAAGACAGGACAACTTGTTACAGGGAATGTCTTGTGTACATTTTTTATCAGCACCTGTTATGGTTGATGAATGCCACGTGAGATGTTTCAAGCAGGGTTTTCAGTGCTTTGTCTTCCTATCTAAACTAGATATTTCTCATTCTTGTTTGATACTGCGGGAAACTCCATAAAAAGCTTGTATAAATAACTAAATCAAAGTATTGGTCCATTGCTCTATTAATTAACTGCAACTTTCAAGGGTCTTCAGCAGAGGCCAACCCTTTATGTGAGATCTTTTAAAACTGGAAATGCTGGAAACTTTGGATCTTCTTCATGTGGCCCCTCCCTGATGGAGAAGCAAATAACCATTCTAGGAAACCTCCAGGATAGTAAACTGTGGCTCTATTGGTATATCTTCAGTTTTGCTATCAAAGCTTCTGTTAACCACTGACAAGATCCTTTGTTTGTGATTCAGCTCTTTCAGATTTGAGTCTTTTGAGTCTTATGACTCTAGAGCCTCAGTGCCTGACCGTGACCTGTACAGAACCAGCTATGAGTATAGTGAAGTTGGATCTGAGAGGAATGATTCTTTTGGAAGCCACTATGATGTTGCTGGTAACCGCAGAGATCAGCCCCGCAACAGAGGAAACAACTATGGCTTTGGTAGAGGGAGAGCGCAGAGTCAAGGGCATCTAAACACTTTCAATCGTGACCCACCAAGTACAGAACGGCTGTCTGCACGATGGAATCAGATGAATTATATGGGTGGCAGGAATATGGGAAGACCTGGACCAAACAGGCTTCCATCACTCTTTTCCCAAGGACTCGGCCCTGAGTACAGAGATTGTGGTGATTACGGCAACTGTGGAGACTACAGAGATTATGGCAACTATGGCGATTATGATTACGGCATGATGGGAATGCAGGGCAGGGGAAGGTTTCCTGGCAACATGCCCTATGGCTTTGGAAGATCACGAAGTAGAGTAAGTTCAGAAAGTTATGACTGGAAACTGTTATTATGTTTGTAGCTGTTTCAGTTGTTGCTCTTTGTAGTATTCAGGTTGCTTTCAGTAAGCGTTAATGGAAAGAGGAGATGACCTCTTACAGCCCTTATGTGGGCTATTGATAAAACCTTTCATTACAATCGTTGAGAAGAGGTCTTGACAGATAAAGTAGTGTTCTCCAGCCATTTTAGATGTCTTCGTTTTGCTAAAAATAATTACATTAGCAGGGACTCACAGATGTTACTTGGGGCATGCTGGCAGGGTTATATCCTATACTAAAGGAGATGTGGTTATGCAGATTTAATAGAAGAAAATATAGGATGAACTTTTAAACATGTGGGGATTTTTGCAGATACTTGCAAATAATTTGACCAGGCATGTTTTACTCAATTTGTATTTCTAGCTCAAGAGGAGAGGTTTCCGTGGTCGTCCAGGTGGGCGTTCAGATAATGAAGGCAACTTACGTAAACGGAAACAGTCCCAAAGTGCAGATGAACCTGAAAGCAAACAGGCAAAGACAGATAGTGAAGGAGATAACTCTGATAATGGTAAGGATGTTATTTTTGAGATGCTGTATTTCCAGTGAAAGGTAACATGGTTTTAATATTTGCAGTCTGATGCTATACCTACTTAGAGCATGTCATGATAAAATTTTACTTTCACTGAAGCGTTGTGGACTTTACAGTATTGTGACAATTTCTCTTAGAAATTGATAATTTGAATCTCTGAATTAGGAAGAATTAGAAGCCAAGATGAAAAAGGAGAAGATATACCAACAAGTTATCTTCTGTTACCAGTTTTTTGGTTTAAGCAATTCTTATAACAGGCTGCTATTCGATCATTAAAAGAACGGGTGTGGTTTCCCACATTGGTTGAATTATATTTTGTATATTTGACAGATGATGGTGAAGGAGATGTTAAATCAGAAGATGAAGGAGATAAAGGTGTAAGTAACTTTGTGCAAACCTGGTCTTTTGATACTTCATTGGCTCTATTATAATGAAGAAAGCAAGTGATATGCTTATTTGTATCCACCTTCTGTACACATGCAACATAATGTCAATTGAAGCCATAATGCATTTATATGTATGCAGGACATTCTTGATCCTTCAATCCTAGTGGCTAGATTGTGATGTCCAAAAGGTCCAGCCTAACATAAATACAGTATAGGCTGGACAGATGTCCTGTACACACCATCAAACAGATAGGAGTAAAGCCTTAAAGTCTCTCCTGCTGTTTCCATGGTGACACTTTGCTACCAAAATAATGTTTGGCCCAGAGTTTCAGATTCCTGAAATCTGAATGGGATGGGGGCTTTAAGTTGTCAGAACTTCCATAGGTCTATGAGTAGGGTTGTCAAGTCCTCTCTGTATGTAGAGCGGGGGACTCCAGCGCTGCTCCGGGAGTCCGTGTGTGTGTGCGCAAAGCGCGCGCCGCAACCACATCACCCAGAAGTGATGCAACCATGTCGGGCACGCTGGGAAAACCATAGAGTTTTCCCTCGGATGACTGCGACCCCGCCCCCAACGCGCCCGACGCGACTGCATGACTTCCGGGTGACGTTCTGATGCCAGGCACGTTGCATGCTTTGGGGGTCGGGTTCCCCCCGGGGCCCGATCAGGCAGCGGCGGGTAACGGACCTCTCAGGCAGGGGGTTCCTCACCCCCGGGGGGACTTGGCAAGCCTATCTATAAGAATTTTTGCTTTCATTTCAGATAGGAAAAATTACATTTTAAGGCCTACAGACTTTTAAAAGAGTCTCAAAAATCTGGGTTCTGTTTCAATCAATATGTCAACATTTATCAATGGAAAATACTGCTACAATTTTTGTCTTAGATATGGATTAGTAAATTAGATAAAAATGATTAATATATCTGATTAATAACATTGTAACACAACATACCTTGCATGAAATTTTGAAATAATATGTAGTATTAATAGTGTTTTTCCCTCCCTCCCTCCCCCATCCTTTTTTTTTAAAGGAGCATTATGAAGGTTTTAAAGCTGTAAAGGTAGGGTGAAGTTCACCATTCAACAAGCATATCTAATATATTTCCTTCCTTTTGTGTTGTATTTTAGATTAAATGTTGATCCTAACCCATGTAACATCTAGAAGTGTTGTTAATTAAATCTCTGGCTTATAATTACATGTTTGTTTTTTGTAATGGCAGAGTATTCATGGAAAAGGTAGCATGGCTCGAATGAACTGCTGAAGCCTCTGTTACTAGACACCTTCTATTCACTCAAGGTAAAGGTAAAGGTTCCCTTGCTCGAAAGCCAGTCGAATCCGACTCTAGGGTTGCGGTGCTCATCTCCGTTTCAAAGCCGAAGAGCCAGCGCTGTCCAAAGACGTTTCTGTGGTCATGTGGCCGGCATGACTAAACACCAAGGCACACGGAATGCTGTTACCTTCCCACCGAAGTGGTCCCTATTTATCTACTTGCCATTTCTTGCTTTCGAACTGCTAGGTTGGCAGGAGCTGGAACTAGAGACAGGAGCTCACCCTGTCTTGCGGCACCCGGGTCTTGAACTGCTGAACTACTGACCTTCCACAGCCTGCACTTCAGCGTCTTAACCACTTGAGGTGCTAATTAGGGTGTGAGAAAACCAGAATTCCCTGCCCTATGGAGCTCAAGGCAGCTTACAACATAAATATAACACATCGGAAAAAATAAATTCAAAACATAAAACCAAAATTTAAAATCACTACTCAGGTCTGCTACTAAACCTAACCAAATGCAGTTGTAAATAAAACAGTCTTCAACTTTCTCCTAAAGACTGAAAGTGAGGGATCCGGGTACACCTCCCTGGGTAGGTTGTTCCATAATTGTGGGGCTGACACTGAAAAGGCCCTCACTCGTGTACCCACCAAACAAACTTATAGATGGGGCAGTTAGAATTTGATCTTAATTCCTAGGCAGCCTTAGACTGTTTAACTTGTCTAGAAAATGCTCAAACTCTCTGATCATACTTGCCCATTTTTGTTCCTTTTTTTGCTGATACTGTTTTTGAGATGGACAGAATTGTGTGTTTTAAATGTGACATCCACTATAGAACTGTATAGTGTTTTGATTCTTGCTACTTCATTTCCAGTCAATATTTTAATGTAATAGCAGCATGGAATTGACTTCTGGGAAGTCTCTTTGACCCCAATGCGAATTCTGAAAAGGCAATGCCTTTCTTGGGTCTCAAGCATATGTCTTACTACCTGAAGTCATCTTTAACAGGCAAAACCAAGAGCTGAACGCCTTATGCCTCCAAAGCCTGCATTCTGCCATTGAATTAATTTGCTATTCTGTCATTCATTTATTTCCCCACTAATCAACTTGTATCTCTTCCAGTGCAGTCCTAACTCGAAGTACATTCTTCTAAGCCCATTGGAGTCAGTGGTCTTAGAAGGGTGTAACTGTTCTTAGTATTGCACTGTTAGACTCTGTAAACCTTCTAATGAAAAATGGACAAGGGTGAGTAGAATATCTAGATTATATCACATTTTTAGTTACTAATGTGGGGGGGGGTTGGATGGAAAGTTCTTGGCTTCACTGTTTGGTTTTCTATAATAATTTGTCTTATTATATTGTGGATTCAATTGTTTTACTGTGAATTTTGAATAATTATTTCCTGCTTTTGAGACAGTTTACCATAAAAAAGCTTAACGGCACAATGCAATGAAACCTAAATGCCACTAATTAAAACAACATTCATTTATTGCTTGTCTTTGCTGCTAACCAGTCAGAGTGGGATTTTAGCTTCTCATCAAGCCTGGGAGAGACTGGTTTGGCTGAGGCTGTCTAGTACATTTCATAATTAAGTGGGGACTTAATTCCCCACTGCACTCTCAGCAGAATCGGACAACTATACCATGCTGGCTTACAGCTGCGTTGAGGGCAAATTTAAATACCACAGCTCTGACATGAAAGTGTAAATTGCTTCTGGAAAGTACATTCCTCTGTTAGTGTTCTTCCTGGGGGCTATAATGATTATGCCTGCACACTGGTACTGAATAACGTGACTAATGGCCATAATTGTGGACAGGTGACATGGGTGTGCCTTTTAAAATGGCACTTGCCAAATGAAGCACTGACAGTTTTTTTGTTCTTTTTTCAAAAAATGGTGTCCACTTGAGGTCCATAATTGGTTCTAAGTAAAGCAAGTCAAGGGATGAGGAGATCAGATTTTTGTATCCCAAAACAGCTTAAAGCAAATGTAAGAGGCTGGTTCTTAAAGAACTGCTTTAAATGTAACTCTCTGTAGCATCTGGTGATGGCTGTGATGATGATGATGAAGAGACCAAACAAAGAAAAGAGAAACAGAAGCGCCGGGATCGAATGAGGGACCGTGCTATGGACAGGTAAGCATATGGAACCCATTTGCTTCTATAAAATATTTTTGGACTTCTCCCAAGTACTCTTTTGCAAGTAAGATTATGTTCGACATCCCACCTAGCCTTGAATACATATCTGAGGGAGTGGAATATCTTGTCGCTTTGCTGTATTCACTGACAATTACATTTAACTGGGGTGTCCCATTAATCCTGTTCTATATTTTATAACTAATTACTGGCTCTAATCTAAAATAGTACATTTCAAGAATTTTGCACCCATTATGAAGTCTTACAGTTACTTTGTGTTCACATATTTGATCTATATGTGTCATCACAGATGTAAAGAAATAAGCTGTTGATTTACATATTGATTGACAACTGCTATTATTGTGTACTTCTTTGGATCACAAAATTAGAAAGGCAGTATAGGTTATTTTTTAACATAAGGAAACAGTGATTGCATAGAACATTGGTAGCAAATTGATGGTTTGTAATTGTCATAATTTGTCATAATTTCATTTGGCTCCTCCCCTTATCTACCCACTCCAGAAGAAAAACACAAAGTTTCTCTTCCACTGGGAAATGAGGGGTTGCTTCAGAGGCCCCTGCTTTCTTGCAAAAGCTTCTTAAGCTAACTCTCCCTTCCTCATGGAAGAAATCAGTTTCTCATCTGATTAAGAAATGTTGCCTTGCATGCTGGATTTTGCCCAGGGGTGTCAAACATACAGCCAGATCCAGCCCCTGTAGGGTTCCTATCTGGCTTACGAGCAACTGGCTTCCTCCTGCTTCCTGCATCGCAGCTCACTTTTGCCCAGCTCTCTCCAGCTTCCTGCTTCCAGAGGGGAGGAAAAAAGCCAAGCCTCCTTTCCCTCATTTGGCTGAGGGTCAGTGTTCCCTCTAAGCTCCAGAGTGTTGTGAGCAGAATTCTGCCTCATGAGCAAAAAAAAAGCTAGTACATATTCGACTATTGCATAAATTAGTTTTTTAGAAGATTACTTCCATAACCTTGTAAAAATCTCAGAATAAATTATTTAAAATTATATTTAAACTATATTTTAAGGATAATGTAAACATTATGAGAGAAAACAGAATCAAGTCAAATTTCACCCACCCCTTTCCACTATATTGGTAGACATGTCCTCTGGAGAACAGGTTTACCCACCCCAGTCCACTATATTGGTAGACCTGGCCTCCAGAGAACATGTATACCCACCTCCCCACCTTCCTGTACTGGTAGACCTGTCCTCTGGAGAACAGGTCTACTGACCCCTTTCCACTATATTGGTAGACCTAGCCTCTGGAGAACAGGTTTATCCACCCCAGTCCACTGTACTGGGAGAGTTGGCCTCCAGAGGACAGCTCTGCCCCCCCCCCCCCCCCGCCAAATTTCCCCCCCCCCCCCTCCACTATATTGGTAGACCTGGCCTCCAGAGAACAGGTCTACCCACCTCCCCCCACACTATACTGGTAGACCTGGCCTCCAGAGAACAGGTCTACCCACCCCAGTCCACTATACTGGTAGACCTGGCCTTGGACCGTTGCCTTGTGCTAAACCTTAGAGAACATACCAGCACTGGGGGCAGGGGCCCCTCTGGCAGTCTGCTTCGGGTTTTTTTAGTGAAATATGACAATCAGCATTACAGGCCAAGCATAACAGAGTGTCAGGCTTCCCAGTCAAGACACTCAACAACGTTCCTTCAGAAGTTTCAGTTTATT